>NW_010535366.1:42520-52416 GCF_000687285.1 Phaethon lepturus
GATTGCCTGAAAGCTGAGATCTCATCTTTTCTTGCTCAAGTATCTTCCATAGCATTGTATATTGAAAGGAAGCACCCTCACAAATAGCCTCTACTGCTCTATATTCCCTAAATGTACATACCAAAAAGGAAGTTCTTGTTCTTTATTTCAGGTAACTTCTGAATTCACATACTTATGTTTGAGTGTCTACTTTTTTTTTGCCAGCAAATATATGTCAGTTATCTGACTGCTACTATAGGTGGATAAGTGATATCGTTACTTAAGTTGATCTTCAGAGCGCAACAAAGTGTTGTAGTATGAAGCCAAAGCCTTTTAAGAAACTAAACATTTGATGGAGTAAGAAACTTAACAAAACTTCTAATTAGTCTTTAAAAACTAGACAGTTTCCTTTACTACAGCGACAAGCAGTTACTCTCCCCCCAGACTGAACAGACTAGTTGGACAAAGATACAATGTGAACACCTGACAATCTTATGGACTACATTCTTCAGATGAAAGAACAGGTTCCTGTGATCAAAGTTTGAATCTCTAATGAACAGACTTGCAGTTTTGACAATAATAACAACAGAGAGGATGAATTAATCAGCCTTTTAAGTCCTACATAAATAATTATTTTCTTTCTAATCATAATGCAGCAATTTTAATAGAGCAGAAATAAGAGTTTGCGCTTGGTTTGGTCTTAAGTGTATTAGTTTTGTTCATTCTGAAGCAATTCACACTTCCCCTAGGGATGTACACTGCCATTTTATTTAGCTATCCTACCTATTTTTACTTTAAAAGAAAAAGAGCATCTTTGACAAAGAACTCTGGCAACAAACTCAAGGCATCTCACTGTTAGATGCATTCTGATCACAAAGTTTCCTTCTATCTTGCTGTTGAATAAAATAAATAAGATATCCCCCTTGTTGTGTAAATTATGTCTGGTGGAAAAAAAAACAGAAAGCAAAGATGACAAAAAACATGTTGAAAGCTGCTGTCTGCTATACATGACAGAAAATCTTAAAATGAAAAAACAGAAATCAAAACCAGTGTGGACACTGCTTGCTGTGTCTTGTAAAGATTCTTGCTATTGATTCAAGTTGCTTTTACGTAGAAGGGACTTGTTTTTGTAGAAAGTCAGGAATCTCAGGAGCAGTATAATGAAAAATATTCAACAGCTTGCACTTCCCTTCATCTTTTGATCATAGTACCTGGGTCTAATTCTGAGAAAATTGAATAAATAACTTAGGATCTCTTCTAAACAGTAGAGACATTCTAAGATTACCATATGATTACCTCCAGAACAGAATTTGGACTCCATCTGATATTAAACCATGGGAAAAATTTAGAATCCTCTCTCAGGATCATTTTATGGTGTTTTGTAAGCTATGATAGTCAAAAGAACAAATCACATCAGAGTGGCTGATTATCTGGAGGGGTGAGGCCACAATAAAAAATAATTTTTGCTCCCTGAATCTATTCATCCACCTTTAATACCAAGAAATAGAGAGAATAAAATTTAAGAAAGGATTAGTAGACAAGTGGGAAGTATGGTAGCCTACCACAGTTATAATTTAAGCAGATGACAGAAGAAGGAAATATTGATCAGCATAGGTCAAAAGAACCTGAAGACTTTGCAAATCACTTGCAACTCAGTTGACTTGATAGCTTGAGATAGGCTTTTACTGAAGCTTGGAGAAAGAGGGAAACAAAGCCCGATGGTGGGAATCTACAGAACTGTCTGAGGGGACCCACCCTGGCAGCAATCACTGAACAACTGTATATATATTCAACAAGTGCTCAGAGCATAGCTTTGGCTCCCCTAAGTTTCTGTCTAACACCAACAGAATAATTTATCTGTCCATTTCGAGGGGTATAACATATTCTACTAGTTATTTTCTATTCATTTTCTATTCAATGACTATTGAAGATGAAAGCCTTCTAAGATAAATAAGCAATGTTTAAAAAACCACAGCATGCTTTGGATCTTTAGGAAGGTAGATACATGGTTTTGACGGGTTTTAAAATGGAACATGGAGGGATAATTAATAGAGACACTGAACTTGTAATAGTTGAGAACAAAAAATAGGTCTCCTGACCGCATTAGAACTATTACTACTTTCCAACAAAGATGAACTGCTAAAGTCCTCCTTGTAATTTTTGTTTATTCTGTTTCTCAAAACAGAGCCTAATTTTCAAGACGCATTTCTACAGTCGTTTTCAGTGTACTCATTTTCTGTACACAGGAGGCAACACTTCCATCTCTTTTTGTCCTGTACAATGAATAAAGGATCTTCAGTCTTTCTCACCACAGGCCCTTTGGCTCAAGGTAGTTACGTGCCAGTAAGAAGAAAACAAGAAAGCTTGTAAAAGGGTATGTCTCATAAATTAGGTTTATTTTCTTTTTGTTTTTTATTGTCAGTCATATTCTTTTCATAGTTCTTTACTGATAATGCAGTTCATGTTAAATTCATCAATATGTCATATACATTATTACAAAGTACTTATGCTGTCATTAATAATGGACATCCTTATAATACTTTCCATTCCAAAGTACCCTAAAACACTTCACTTAAGTATATTCCAATCTGTAAGCGAACCCAGTTCCTATCTGCAGCCCTCTTCAAGCAAATGGTGACAACACTGAGAGATTTGCAAGGTCAGTTAACATACAAAGTATAAAAAAATGCAAATACCTGTGGGATGCACCACACTATCTAACCAGCACGTAGCAGTGCTAATTTCGGAGGCTGAAGGCTGCAAGCTGACATGATAATCCAGCTTGACTGGACTGCAGGGAGAAAGGTTTGGCCCATCACAGAGGCCAGCATGCATTCTGCCTCAGCAGATCACTGCTTTTAAAGAGAAACTGTAACAGAGGTTGAAGAACTAACCATTTGGAAAGAGGTAAAATAAGCAGATATAACACTGAATTGTTAAAATTCCCATTTTTTTTGGCTGATCACTTTATAACCCTACTGAATAGGTCTGCCTACCAGTCATGCTTGTACTGAACAGAAAACCTATCAAGATGATAAATACTATCAGATGGACTTTCAAACAGGGCACCACAGTTGTTGATATTGGTGACTACATCACAGGACAACATCTGTACATGTGCATGAATTCCCAGTCACAAACATATTAGTACATCATCCAACTGTGAAACAACTGCTTTGCCTTAATATATGATATCCTCGTACACTCAAATGACAGTATGCACACTGCAATACTTCAAAGCATCTGTTACTTCTCTGGGATGCTCTTATTTTCTGATTAAGGCTTGGAATTTTATGGCTGTAATGTCTATGAAAATCTTAGCAGGTATACTTCGATTTTCTTTTTTAACCTGTACTTGTATGTATGTCACAGTAGGGGTAAAGTTAAGTCAATCAGGACAAAGAAAGAAAGATTGAAAATCACAGGAATTTAGGGATTTTTAAAATGTCAATTAGTATTTCTTTAATTTCCATAACCTTTTTCACTTATATATTCTACAGCCAGAAATAATAACATCACAAAAAGAGCCAGAGGTTGTATCTGAACCAACCAACACCTTGTGGATCTTACAAATAAGTCAATTTTCTTGTGAGAGTTCCACCTTAATATCTGAAATGCAATTGCACAAAGATTTCACATAAAACAGAACTGTAAGTACGTGTAGCATTCTATAAAGAATGGCTGTCTTTACAGGAAGGCCCAATAAAACAGACAGCTTTGAAGTAGTATGGTCAATTGTTATTTAGTCATTTAATTGACTTAATTTAAAAGTATGAAGAGATGACTGAGATAAATCCTCACTGTGTGAGTGGGAAAATAAGTGAATGGAAGTGGCAAAACTGATAGGCTGTATACAAAGGCTAATGACAATGGAGAAGTTTCTGTCACATTAAAATTTGGGACAGAAACTTTGCAGGCTAGCATAACGAGTGAAGTCTGATTCAGGTTTTCTTTATTCCAAAGCAAGAAGTGCCTTGTGGAAGTAACTTCACATTTCCATAGGCTGGTTATTCAAGTGGACAGAATAGGCACAAATCAATTATTTATGGTAGAAGCTTCGTCCTCCAAAGGGAGGATTGTATCACTGTATCTTTCCTTTGTTTAACCAGGATAGCGGAAAAGATTCGCCATATTTTGTTAGAGTTTGTTGGAAGACAGAAAAATGACAAACTGTGAAAAGGGCATATTTTTTCATTAATAATGAAGCTGGAGTCCATAATCCGAGTTTTGAGCCTTTAATTTACAATTTAACTGGCAGCTCAAACGTTCGGATAAGGCAGCAACTGAAATAGCATTTTATCTAAAGGTTTATCTCCTTCATCAGAAAGGGTATGAGGAATTAATTCTAAGTTTATCCTGTGAGATCACAGAGGGCAAAGCTAGAAAGATACGCTGAATTAATCCTCCAAAATCTTAAAAGCAAAACTCATTGGAGAGGCCAATAGAAAAGGGGAAACAACCCAACAAATACTAAATCTGATGAAGGTTGCTTGCATTCTGAATATGTTTTGAACTTATTTTTATTCTACCAAATTGTTTTAGTTCTTGATTGCAAGTAGATGCGTAAAGTAATAAATGACACAAAATATTTTTTGTTCCTATTTACAGTTAAGAATTTAGCGTGCATTCTTAACTTCTCTCAGCTAGTACGTGCGAATGAGCGATGCAAACCAGCTCCGCTGTCACGGCAACACCCAAGCAAGGCCCTGTGCAACCCGCCCGAGGTCAGTCAGGCCTCCTTTGAGTGAGGGGTGGAGAGATGAACTCCTGAGGTCATTTCCAACAGAATCACAGAATCACAGAATCACTAGGTTGGAAAGAACCTTCAAGATCATCAAGCCCAACCATTAATCCAGCGCCACCATGCCCCCTAAACCATGTCCTGAAATTATTCTATGATTCTAATTGTTTACCCTATTTCTAGGCTTAAGCAATAATGTACTAATTGCTGCTTCATTTCTTACTAAAATTAAATGAATTCTACGTCTCCTTCACTCCAAAATGGACTAAAGTTCATAAAGAATGGGTAAGGACTTTGTGTTTACTGCTATATCCATACTGTAGTCAGCAGAACAAACCAAAACTGAGGTGCCACTCAGAACAAATTTCAAAATCAGTCTAGGATGGATTTTATTATGGAGTCAAAACTACTCTGTTTGTTCGAGTTTAGACAATGCTTTCCAAGTATGTGCCTCATTTGAAAGAGATTAATGCAGTACGAATTTATCCATATTTGTTTCAACAATAATTAGGTATTATTGTGCAATTTTACTCTTCTGTCCCTCCTAGAAAAATAAACTCTTAATATCTACTCCCCTTCAGCCCTTAAATGGTGAAGAAAAGCTCATCAAGGTCTAAGTACCACCAGTCCTCCTCTGCTAAATCCCAGCAATTCTCACAGCTGTGAGTCCCAGACCAGTGGTCTCACATGCAGACTTCTGGCAGACGTATCAAAGATGATACAAGCAAACAAAGCCTATTTTGTAAAGAGAGCAGCTAATGTTTACTGCAAAAAGAAATACGGGAAAACTCTCACGTTTCTGTTTGTAGAAATTGTTTGATCACTGACATAAAGATAACTTTGAATGAGCAATTTCAGACTCCAGAAGCAGCTGAACCATGCTGCAACTGAATGCATGAAAAAGCCACAAAGATTAATTCAGCTTGTTTCTCAGTTGAGTAAATTAGCCCAAACCTAAGTCATCGGTAATCCAGTAAAGCAAGTGTTTGTGCACAAGCTACCTTATTTATTTTGCAGTTAGCAGAATAGAAACTACTATAAACATATCTTTTTGTAAAAACAGCATCTTAAGATTTTTTGACAGATCAGGTAAAATTGGTCACGCGCTTTCGAGTCGTTTGATTAGTTTTCTTGGCTCATGTATTAAAGGCTTAACATCACAAGTAGAAAAAGATGCTGGTGAAAACATCATGTTCTTACTCAAACAGGCAACCCTGCTTTTTGAAAAGTTAATATATTTTACTTTCCACTATCTGTCAATACTTCGACGTATTGTCATTAAAAAAAATCTAATCAACAGATTAGACTTTCAAAAGATATTTTGTCTTTTTTTTTGTCCCACCAGTTTTTCTGCGTTAAATTATATGAGACTGAAAGACTGAGCACTTCAGCCATTTTCACACTAGATCCATTCAACGCTGATTAATGCAGGTGTTTTGGAACCTGATACACTGAGAAGATTCACAGCGTTCACTGGCTCTCACACTTCTTTTATCTCTGGAAGTGTCTGTTAGCACATACCTAGTTTGTGAAATACAAGATATAAAAAAATTGGCTACTGACGACAAGCCAAGAGGTTAATTCTGACACTTAACTTTATGGGAGTATTTATCTACTAAATAAAAAACACTTTCCAAGAAATACTTAAATACCAATTCATAATTTTCGGTCAGATTATTCTGGATCACACACATATATTTATAACAACTCAGAGTTACTCAGACTTAAAATGAACATTCAGGCAGCCTAGAATATGCTCATTTAGCTGTACTACAGTTTGCCCCAGCCTTTTATCCCTGTTGATTTGAAGCAAATAACAAGGAACATCTTTATTGGGTAGAACTAAATACGTGGATTTTGGGTGCATCTGTTGTCCTGGAATGCTGGCAATTACAAGTATTTATTTTAAATTTATGACAACTTTTTGCTTATTTAATGCCCTGATTTTCTGATATAGCAGCGTGATTGCTAAGTGCTCAGTCTGTCTGTAAAACAGGCCAGAAGTACATACAGTGCGTTTCCTCGGTCCAAATTATGTAACAACTTAGAATGTAAAGGGATTATAGGATTATTTCAAAAACACACAAAGATCGAATCACTGCACGGTGGCAGAATTAAAGCTTACACACAAATAGCAGAGCTTCGAGGCACCCCAGAAGAGAGGCTCAATCAAAACACTGAAAGGGAATGAAAACTCCAGCTAAGCTGACAACAGACGGGCCCCCACGACAGACTGCGGCACCCACTCCCTCCGTTACCCGCCCTGCCGCAGCAGACGGGGTGGAAAGAAAAAATGTCATAGCATTGACCTTATGGGATTTAGGAAGTCTGGTGACAACGTCCACATATCTGTATAGTCACCAACTACAGTCAGGTGACTATACAGATATGTCTATGTTGTCAGGTGACTATGGTCGGTATAGTCACCTGAATATAGGTGACTATAGACGCTTTATCTCTACACTAGAAGATCTTCACACCAAGAGACTTGATCTTGACACCATCTGTACTTTTTCTATCATAAAAAAAATTCTTCAATTGACATAAAGGAGTTACAGCTCCAAGTAAGCAGTAACAACTTCTCCCAACACTGAAAATTTATCCTGGCCCAGGCAAAAAGCTTTACGCATCACTGTTAACGTATTTCCTCCGTCTGCCTCATTGTTACGTTTCTTGGCTTGTTTTCTTTAGTTTGATGGTGTTGGTTTTGTTTGTTTGTTTGTTTTTTAAATTAAAATTTCCTTCTTTCAAAAAAAGCAGAGCCCCACTAAGACAAAGGCCTGAGCACAACACACTTCTGCTGGCTGGACAATCTGCACATATCTAGTATGAAGCCAGCCACAGCGCTTGCCACTTCTCACCCTCCCGTAGGCTGTGGACATGCAAAAGGCATTCTGTCCTTGTTTCAGCCAGGGAGCGGATCATGCTGTATGACTGAACCGTGTGCCAGAACCTCAACAACAGCCACACCGCGATTCTACATGTGCGTAACGTAATGCATGTGTGGAAGACAAGCAGTGTGAAAATGCTGAGGATGAAGGTACTGTGTTACCGCAGTACCTATGGCATGAACCTCATGCCCCACAATCTTCTGTCCTTCCTTGCCCGGCGTTGCACCCTGCTAAGCCTCTAGATCTGGCCTGTCTCTTCCGACACGTACCAGAGCTCAGCCGCGCTGCCTGAGCAGGCTCCTGACCGCAGCAGGAGAAAAGGAGGGGGATTCCGCTTGCACGCTTAATTTCCTTCCCCTGGCCGCTGCTCTCTTCCCTTTTCCCCACAAAACATGGAAGAAGATCAGAGTCACTCTAGATCTGCAGCGAGTGGAAATCCTAGGAAGGGAACAGAGTTGTTTTTTCTCCGGTAGCTGAGGAGATGAAAAAGCTTTCCATTGCCATTTTGCACTGCGGCTTCTGTTGTTAGGCCCATTACTCTTGATCTACTGCAAGATCAAAGTGAAAGGACACTTCAAAAGTGTTCCCCTGTTCTTGAAGCGCAGTAAACCTTGGTCCAGGAAGTTCTGCACTATCACAGTACTGGGTGGGTAACGGCATTTTTCATTCAGTATCAGACTGTGGAGTTAAATGATGCTGCTCATTACTGATAAAAGTGAAGGGCAAATCCGAAGAGATAGGAAAAGGAGCAAATACGAACACAACCCAAATGCAAAAAAAAAAAAAAAAAGTTTCATTAATTCTGCTGGCCAAGGGACAATTTATTTTCTTTTTCTTTTTAAGAACAAGTGTTGGAGTTTTGGCACAAACTCCAAAGAAGTCTGTGCTGAGATGTGACTACCATCAACAAATGAATCCAACCTTACCTCTGGGGAGGCTGACAGCAACATTCTTGTTTGTCTTCAGTGAACCAAATTAATTGCTGATATCAGCTCATCAGTCTGATAAACTGATAAACTATTTTATTAATTCCTGATATCAGTCCACTAATATGCTGACTATAGCTGGCTGAACAAAAGAAAGGCCATGTGGATTGAAAGGAGAAAGTAAGACAGAACAAACAACTGGATCAAAGCAGAGATGCAAAATACTGTAACTTTAAAGTGTTAAATTAGGTGCATACCTACCCTCATAGGATTACACCCTCATTACTGAAAACAATATTTAAATCCATGTAAGAGTAGAAAAGGCAGGATTACTCTGTGTGATGTGGAACTAATAGTATCTTTTGAGCTTTTCCTTTTAAAAAAATTAAGTTGACAGCTCCAGTGTCCCCTTTGCCAAAAATTATGATACAATTTGCTGAATTATATAAAGCTCTAGCAAGAAATGACACATATGGGATGACTTTTTATTTTAAGTTGTGTTTCTTATACCAAGGTTCATCAAGCTGTTTCATATTTATTCCTCTGATTAATGATATGTCAGAATTGTAATTCTAGCACAAATTTATTGCTTGTTGGCAATAGGAGAATGAAATTGCTATGTAGTCAACATGCAATATTGATTTTTTTCCATCTACTTTGAGCTCCAGTAAATGATTCCCAAATGTGCTTTGTTGTTGCAACCTAACTAAATATTACAGTCTTATTCCTATCATCCAACAATGATGTTACTGATGTAGCATATTTCTTAAAGAGCAACAGTCCAGTATGATTTGATGTCAGACTGAATTATAGGTTTCATATTTAAAAAGTCTTATTATTCAGTTACCTCACAGAGACGAATCACAGAAGAATAAGGGTGTTTTCAACTGTTGTAATAGGAAATTCATTGTATTTGAGGGTACTCCACACAGAAGAGCAGAAGTTGGAGATAATGCAAACTCACCTCATGTATTTTGGAGTTGGATGCATCATAACACCCATCTGACAAGTGTTATCTAATCAAGGCAGCACTATAGAAGTAAAACAATCTCTTCGAAGGCAGCCTCAGTACCAGATTTAGGCTCTTGTGTTTTCAATGTTCTTTAATATAGATTCAGAGCATTAACTTTTCTGTGAGACAAGAAGTAATGACTATTTGCATTTGAGATAAAATGATTTGAAAGAAGGATTTAAAATCTTTTTTAATATGAGGAAAGGAAGTTGATCGTAACCTTAATGGGGGAAGTGATGAAAATTTTAATTGGGAAAGATACAGACATACCCAGAGAAGGAAAAGACCAGCTCTTGGTAAAAGGTGTGGTACGCACATGCTGAAAAATGGAAAGGTACTGCTTCAGC
>NW_010535366.1:52447-100761 GCF_000687285.1 Phaethon lepturus
TATGTACAAAGAAGAAGAATGTTGCTTTAGATGAGAAGAAATTTGACTCTATTCTCAGGCAGGACTAAAATTCAACAGATAAACTCATGTGTTAAGCATTATGTTTAAGATTGCAGTAGCCACATACTTTATGTAATTCTAGAGCTACTAAGATATGGAAAAAGGGATTGGAAAGGAAAAGAGAAAGACAAAGAATATATCCAGGGCCAATATGTTCTAAACCTTGACTTCCAGTGCTCTTTCAGCAGGTACATAATGCCTAGGGGGATTTTTTTAAAGCCTCTGTTACTGAATTTACGTGCCTGTAAGATGTTCAAAATCCCACTGCCTACCTATCTGTTTTTGAAAATATGGTTCTTAGTTTCAAGATAATGCCAGATGTACCAACCTTTGAATCTTCCTCATCTGGACAGTCTGATGCTTATGTGATGCAATTTTTGTACAATTTTTTTTCAAAAACCCATTTCAGTTTTAATTAAAATACGGAGTTGGGAATGTAGAAACATATTTCTGAATACAGAAGGCTAGGTACACTGTGGAATCGTACATACAACACATGCTCAACTTGTGAGGAAAATAAACTTGGCTTCTTCCTAGTTGAAGGCATAACAATTAAGTTTGAATTTCAGAAAATTCCGAAAATCAATAACCAAAAGTGACTACATTTCAAGTCAGTATGGTCAATAACAAATTCTAAATATAGAGAATATGATAATCTCTGGTTTCTAGGTGCCTCTCAGTCTTGTTCTCTGTAAAAATTAAATGTTAGGAAAGGAGATATCTAGCTGTCCACATTATAAAAAGTATTATTACGTAATGTATTGGTCTTTAAAGCAGGCTTGTTAGGCAGTCTAGTGTCTCAGTGTTGTATCCAAGGCCCACTGAATTGAATGAAAAACCTCACATCGGTTTCAAAAGTCTCTGTCTGATTGTGATCCATTTCAGTAAGAAATGATCTGATTTTAATTAAAGGAAAGACAGAATCACAGAATCACTAAGGTTGGAAAGGGCCTTCAAGACCATCAAGTTCAACCATTAATCCAGTGCCACTGTGTCCCCTAAACCATGTCCTGAAGCGCCACATCCACACGGTTTTTGAACACTTCCAGAGATGGCGACTCCACCACCTCCCTGGGCAGCCTGTTCCAATGCCTGACCACCCTCTCGGTGAAGAAATTTTTCCTAATATTCAATCTAAACCTCCCCTGGTGCAACTTGAGGCCATTTCCTCTTGTCCTATCACTAGTTAGTTGGAGAAGAGGCCAACACCCTCGTCACCACAACCCCCTTTCAGGTAGTTGTAGAGAGCGATAAGGTCTCCCCTCAGCCTCCTCTTCTCCAGACTGAACAACCCCAGTTCCCTCAGCCGCTCCTCATAAGACTTGTGCTCCAGACCCCTCACCAGCTTCGTTGCCCTTCTCTGGACACGCTCCAGCACCTCAATATCCTTCTTGTCGTGAGGGGCCCAAAACTGAACACAGTACTCAAGGTGCGGCCTCACCAGTGCATCTCTGTAGAAATTTTGAAATATTAGTGTGACAATATGTTCATGTAGGGAACATGTACTTCTGTTGTGTTTATTCTAGGGACAAACTATGCTGATATAGTTAACTGACACCTTTTTAGTATTCTAAATACTAAAATCTTAAGCTGAGGTAATCAACTGGAGGAACTTAGAACTTGAACATTTTCAACAGCCCACTCCTTACTACAAGGAAAAAAGCTACATGATGAAGTATCCTTGGGAATTAGAAAATTAGAATTAAAAAGCTCTTTAACATTTAAACACCTTGTTCCTCTGTTTTTTGCCTAGCATTGTTTTGTTTGCTCATTTACTTCTCTCTTGTCACCTCTGCACACCCTCATCCCTCTTTCTCTGTCCTCCAGTTGAATCTCTCTCTGGTCCTGTGACTTTTGGATCAACAGTAGTATGCCATGTAAAAAGCAAAATAAAGAAAACCAGCAATTTTCCTTTCTATCTTATTGTTATGTTGCACCATGTCATGCCACGAAAGAATGAAAATGAGACAGACAAGAAAATGACAATACAGGTGGCAGAATTATTTTTCTCTTTACTTTTGAGAAGGAAACACAGCAGAAAGTCTTATTATAGGAAGGATGAGTGATTTATTAAAAAGCTTGTTATCAACACAAGACAGCCTGTTACCGGTGTGCTACATATTCTGCACAGTTGAAGTGTGAAAAAAATTGGTAAGGCCAATTATAGCAAAAGTCTGATACATACAGACAGTAGAAACATCTCTTGATCAAAGCCGAGTTGGCGGAAAGTTTTCGTGCCTTAGACCTTCACTCATCAGAAGTGGCACCAGAGATCACAAATGAAAGGTTGTAACACTGTATTAATGTTTTTTATGTTGCTAATGCAACATATTGAGTAGTGCCCTGTTCTTCTACCGAGACAGGCAATTACCCTGGCTTCAGTCTAAGTAGATGCCCTTCCTGACTGTGTTACAACAGCAGCAACTCTTGCCTCTCTTGTGTTAGTAGTGATTGTACTTCTTTTGCTGGCTGAGAGATACGTACTGAGACAAAACCTAACTCATACCCCTGACATTTTTTTGTGTGTGTGAGGTTTTTAGTTCTGTATGTTGTTTATTTCAGGGTTGTTTTTTCCTAGCATAAGAAGTCAAATCTCATTTGTCTTATCGGTCTATCAACAAACACAGATGTTCCCTACAGCATACTGAAAGCTCAAGAGACCTTGAATTTAGCATCCAAGTGTAAGAAGCTGGCCTAATGCCCTTCCTCAGTTCCTTACAGGAAGGCCATCCTCTTTATCATCCCACTCTATTAATGCAGTTGGTCCTCATGGGCTGCTCAAATATTACGCTTCCTAGGCAGAACACCTTATCATCTTTTCTTCATGCTAAGATCTCTTCTATTCCATGCTACCTTTCAGCTACTTTTTTCCTCATATGATGTAAGTGATAAATACTAAACTTACAGCATTTGTTCTCATGTGTAGCTAGCTTCAACATTGCATTGCCTGTTTTACAAAGGAAGAAGAATTTGCAAACTTGAACAATTTGTCTATTTCTTTCAGTTCTACTAATTGGTCTAATATAAGATTATCTCTAAGCACTAATTCAAAGTCACAATCTCAATTTGTTCCACAAACACAGACTCTGAATCTTTTTCAGTCTTTGTTACATTTTCCCCACCCTCTTTAAAAGGGGCTTTTGATGAAAGGGCCAAATCTTCTAGATATACTTACTGTTGTACAGAAAATCCAAACCAGTGTTTTGATCTGTATTGCTACACAAGCAAAATAAATGCTAGTAGCTTGAAATGCTCAGATTCATAATTTTTTTCTCCTGATTGCACTCAATTTATGAAAGTATGCATTTTCTGATAGTAATTATCTAAACTTTGGAGAAATAAGAGATGTTGGCTTTTGAAGTACTGAGAAATATGGATTTGTGAAAGAAAAAAACTTCAAATACATTATTATTTTTTCAAATATCCTATAATATTTAATTGTTACAATGAAATTTCATATATTTTGGTCTCCTTTGACAATGGCATGATTGACCCTATATATAGACAAGCTCTGCGTTACTGTTAAGGCTCGTCTGAGCAACTGAACCTCCTGCTGCTGTATCTTGGTCTCTGGCTCTGCCTTCAAGCCTTCCAATCTTGATTTTGCCTCCTGTTCATTCAATTCTGGCCCAAATGTTCATCCCCTGACTGCAATCCCCTGGGGTCCATAAAATCAAGTATTCACAGAACATGAGCCTATAAAGGAACATAACCTCTAAAAATTCACAGGTCTAAATGCATTCAAAAGTACTGAACAATTACAGACGACAGAAAGAGCCATGAAGATTATCTGTCTCAAAACGAACCAAATCCAGTGAATAAGGCTTTAAAAAAAGAAAAAAGAAAAAAAAGTGTTCTCCAACATCTAGTACCTGAAATTTCCCAAATGACAGCATATATAAAGTTTAGAATGGTGGAAATTCCCAAGAGCAGTGCCTGAATGAATTTTCATGAAGACAAATGTTTTGCTTGTGCTTAAGTAATAAATCCCTGTTATTCTCAGTTAATCCACAATACGGTCACCTGATGGTTGATCTACTCTTTATTTAATTTATCTCATAATATGGAGAAAGGAGGGAAACCAAAACCACAACAAAAGCTTTATTAAATGAAGTATGTTGAAAAGAAACAAAGAGCAGAGGCCTTCTGGGAATAAAAGCAATCCAATCTTTATGATAGAGAACTATTTCCAATACTTCCCAAAATGAAGTAGGAACAAGGAATCACAGCCATAACCTCATCTTTATTCATCTCCCACTATGCTACTTCATGATTCTCCAGAAAAATCACCTAGGAACTACAGATTATTGCAAAGTATGATTCTTCTGATATGTGTGGTACTATCAGATAATGCATCCAAAGTAATCTTTAGAATGAACTGGGAGATAGAATTTGAAAAGCAAAAATACGCAATTTTTTTTAAAGGTCTCTCAAGAGGTACTATGGTCTAATGTCCTTATTTGATGACTAGAGATACAGTTAATTAAAAATCTGAGGTTCAAATCTGTTTTAAAATTAGCTTTGCAAGTCACTTTTAGAGATGTGGCCAAAACTGGGTATAATTGCAAAGCTGGAATACCTCAGAAACTAAAAAAAAAAAAACAACCATTAAAAAACCAACTAAACCTGTCACTTTAAAATATTCCTCTCTTCTTCACTGATGTACTTAAAAAAACCCACCAAAACCCACAAGCAAAAGCCACCAGAATGAGGATGGACATAATTTAAAGCTAGAGTAAGTATCTCTAATTAAGCTCCTTTAGAATGTCTTTAGAAGTAAAGCTTAAAGGGTTTAATTCTTCATCGAAAAACAGTAAGAGTGCTTACTCACCATGCAGGATTTTTTCAAGTTCTTCAGCTTTAAAAGAAATCTATTATAGATAAAAAGAAGCTTAAATAGCATATATTACATCTTGCTTTTGTTTATATATGGTGAAGAGTATTCAGAGTGGACCACATCTTAGTCTTGCACTAATCCTTAAATAATTACTATTCATCTACTCAATGCTGGAAAAACCTCATGGAATGTGAGTTTGTTCTGCTGGCTTGTCTAATCCGATTCAATTACTTCAGTTCCTTTTCCCAGAGGTCTCACATTTAGAAAATGAGCTCCATGTGTCCCCTTATCCCCCTACCATCCTCCCAAAAATGGAAAAGAAAAACTGGAAAGTAAAAAGCAAGCAAGCAAGCAAGCAAGCAAAATTCAATTCCAATGGAAATGAATGGTACTTTTAAACTATTATTATGGTCCTTTCCCACATATCAGTCCATCAATAAACATGAGAAACAGCTTGTAATTCACAAAGCCTTCGGCAACTCTGTTGTGATAAGGGCGAATTGGTCTGGCTCTACAAATGCTGGAGATGGGAATAGTTCAGTGGTTTGGACCAATTTGAATGGATGAAAATCACTAAAGTCCCTGAAGCTGCAGCAAACGATGCTGTACAGCTGGCAGCGGCTTGTCACCTACATGACGAAAGAAAGGGGAATATTACAAATTTCCTGCATAAGCTGAACTGTTTCAATCATCTGTAAAGACCTCCCTTGTCAAATAAAACAGTGGCTGAAAACCTTTAACAACTGAAGATTTTTTTCTGTCCCTTCCTTCCTCCTCTTTTCAAAGCCATCTGCCCAGAATTAAAACTTGGATTTCAAAAGAGAATGAAATATCATAGTGAAGTGATGGCTGAACATAAATTTCATGTAAGGAATAGTGATGCAATAAGAGCAGTAAGAGGTACGCCACACAGAATCTAACAGGTACCACAGCAGATAAGATTGTCTGATCATCTTAAAATAAAAATGAATAGTCTTAATTAAGAAACTACATTTTCCCTGGAACTAAATGGTATTCGTAACAATGTACATTGCCATTTTGCCCTAGTTCCTATTCCCGACCTTGCACCAAATTGGAACTTTCATTGAGAAATAGTCTTGATCATTCCTGTAAACTGCATAAATTTGCCCACGAGGTATGAAATAATGAAATTAAGGAGGAAAGGCAGTTGTGGCCTTTTCCTATTCTACAAGGAAGTGTAATTATCATATACCTTACAAAGTATTTATTTAAAAAAGTTTCCTGTCATTTTTGCACCTATCTTATTTATACTTACTAACAAAGTTGATTCTTTTGATTAAATAGAGGTAAATGTAAGTATGTTCTGGATAGATTTTTTTCCTTTCTTTCTACCACAAGAGGAACCACTTTACCACTTGAAAATTGCACTTATGCACAGGCTTATTAATTCTGCAAACTAGCATTTCCTAACATAAACCTCATACTCCCACCCGAGGTGCAATCATTTTCATCAAAGTTCATGTTGCTGCTGAATTTGAACCCTTCCAGAGCAACGTACACAACACACCTCTGCTGTCCTTTTCCCCTCTGATCACAACCCTGTGAAGCTTTTCTGAGAGCTTTTCTTTCCAAGTAAGTAACAGCAAATCAACAAATCAGTTAAAATTAGAAACATTCGGGCAGGTACCTACAGCATGATTCAAAGCAGGGGGAGGATAGTGTGACGGGCGGGGAGGGCAGTGGAAATAAAATTTCCCACTCATTTCTTAATTTGATCATTAAAGTCACGTCAAAATCCCCACTATCTGCACAGAAAATTGATTTTTGATAAAATAACTCTTTTCTCAGAAACTATATGCTTTATTTAAAATCTTTCATATCGGGTAATTGATTGTAGCAGAAAAAGGGGTTTTTTGGCCTTTTGTGGTAGAATTTTTTTTTCCTCCAACAAAATGCTGCAACGATCGATGGATTTTTTGGTAATAATAATATATATACATATATGTATGTATTTACTTTATATAACACAATTTTTATTTTTTGGAGTATCAGTTTCATCCTTCACATCTTGATGCCCTCAAAAATGCACATTTTTGTCCACATATAGTGGGGGTGTTACAGATACATTCCCTTCACCTAATAGAGGGACAGTCAAATTCCGAGTTACTGTGAATGGAGAACATAAGAATGCACTACATCTTGCAGTCTGATTCTTGGAGAACATAAAATATAATTTTTCAAGGCATAACATTATACTTTTTAAGAAATGCAGGAATGACATTTCCCCTCCATTTCTTTTGGTATATAATAGAAAAATTTCATATTTTTTCAGAAACAAGCTTTGACCACTCAGGAAACAAACAAGATCCCTGATGACTGATTAGTGAATTTATTACCCAGCAAACTAACAGCAGAGATTCCAGATTGTTTCTGTGTGCTCATACTTGGCCTCCTTATACACAAGTCCTAGTCTGAAGAGATGAAGTAACGTGCAAGCTCTTCGTATGAAAGATTTTCACCTGCTGCACAAGATGATAACTTTGCACCCCAGAACAAAATCCTGTTTAGTTCCATCCTATCTAAGGAGCCATTTCCTGTGGTCACCCTGTGCCATATGACAATCAAGCATTATAGTACAAACATGACCGTTCTTGCAAGTCCGTTTGCTTTTGGTGATCATATTTAGATAAGACCAACCTTTATATTTTTCATTCAAAGGTGGGTTTTTTTTCATTTTGGGGATTTTTGTGTGTCTGCTTGCATTTTACTTTCTTCTTGATTCTCAAAGCTGTGTATGATACTTGGTAAAACATCATACTGACAGATGCTTTACAGAAAAAAAACAAGTCTTTTGTTTAGGTCACTCAGATTCTGACTCAATGGGGAAGTTCTGCCAAGGCGATCTTTGCCTCTTCACAAGTATTTGAATACTCATGATGAAAAATGACTGTGAGACAAGATGCAATGTTTATGCACAGTAGGAACTGATGGCAAACCTTTGACTTTATTACTTCCACAGTAACTCTTCTTTTCTATTATCTATTTTTCATACGCTTTTGCATTTTCTGCTCTTTTGTAACTCTGATTTTATCCCATTTTCTCCTTTCCCTCTCTTTTGTATTCCCCTTTTCTTTTCCTTCTTCTATTTTCCCTTATACTTGCATCCTCCTTATTCTCCTTTTAAATGTTGGCATTGGACTTCCCCAGAGATAAATCAACACTTTCCACGCATTCCAGTTTTTATTGACTGCCGAGTGTAACATTAGGAAATGGGAGGATTACGGGAACTGCCAATTTGGCACTCTGAGGTAGGGAAGTCCATCACTAGCATTATTATATGTGCAAAGACTGTGCAGCAGTGTGGTCTCCTGTCTCTGGATTTTCTTTTCCTTTTCTTTGTACAATTCTATACAGTTGAAAGCCTTTTTTGGCAACCCAGCAGAAGATTTTTTCATTTATAAGCAAAGAATCTTGTTCTTTCTAAAAAAGCATTTGTAATTCACAATTAGAGGAAGAATGATGGCATAAAACACTCAAACTTTCTACCATACTTTAATCTGATTTAAACTTTTTGAGAGCGTATGACACTTGCAAGCACTTCTTAAAAAGAATATGCTCATAGGTTTGCACTCTCTTGGCAAGCCAGCCGAGACTCTGTTGTTATTATCTGCACCTGAGTCATGCCTAGATAATAATTTAGCGGCCTCTCCATGCTAGGCATTACACAAACATATAGAGCCAGGCAGTTCTGGCACTTAAGAGCTCACGATCTACACTGATGGCAGTAGGGGCAAAAATAGTTCAAAGCAATTAGATAGTTAACATTAAGTCAATAAGATATCAGAAAAGATATGAATAACACCCCCATCTCAAAAACAGTGTAGTTCAGTTGATCAAACCATCCAACAAATTTTGCTGCTGTCTCATGGCACTGAAAAAACGTTCCAAGAAAAAGGTGTCCCTTGTGATAGTTCAAAATTGTCCATGGATAGGAAGAAATTAAATATGAAAAGGAAACTGTTGAGAGATTGATAGCACCAAACAATATATATTTTTTTTTTGTCTGTGTGCAAACAAATCTTCTAAACTTTTGTAATATTCTGCCATCACTAGCCTTTGTTGGGAGATTTTCTACAGGTATAAACGGAAAGTGAGATCAAAATCAACTGTGTCTGACCAGCTTTAACTGGTCAACACTGTTATTAAGTTATTAAGTTTTTGTGCTCTGTTGACAAATAACTTTATATATAGTATGACATACTATCTAAGAAAAGAAAGGAAATCATGGTTATCCTAGATCACGAATGCCCAGCAAGAGGATGCACTTGAAGGCTGAGGTAAACATAGCAAAAATGCACAACTTTGAAATTCTGATAACATCTATGACTACTACTAATTCAATTGGAAAACAACACTGTACAGTGTAATACTGCTTGCTCTACAGGACCCCCCCCCAAAATAGGCACGCCATTTATAATACAGAAGAGCACACAGCTGGATCAAATAGGTATTTCCGATGAAAAACAGACAAGATAAGTAAACACGTCTGCTCTCATACAATAGCATTTATTCACCTATTCGATCTAAGATGCTAATTCTTTGCTTTGAATAATCAACATTACTAGTTACAGTAGGTATATGCTATAAAATACATTTAATTTGTTTTCCTGGCTACCTGTACAAAAGCATCACTTTGTAAACCTGTGATTTCCTGCATAGATAGGAGGCAAAGCCCTGAAGATGAGTGTGCAATTAAAGCAGAAGAATGATTCATTTATATTTCTACAAGTTCTCAGTGTGGAGGAAAACAAACACCATTTTGCATTGGTGACTTCATAACCTTCAGAATATATAGCCACTCCCAATCTCCTTCAAATAGTGTTGGTCATCTTTATAAACAAATAGTTCATTTTTATCACCAATTGAACATGTCAAGATCTTATTGCCCCCAACACTTTTGTGATTTATTTTTGCCTATTACAAGCATAATGTTGAGTTTGGCTGAAAACTTCACTCAGTGACTGTCTGCCAGGCTCGACTTCTGACAACTGAATCTAGTGTTTTCAAGTCTGCAGAAAAGGACGGTATCTGTGACGTAGTCCCAGCTGAATGGAATCCTTTACAGTGGGAGCAATATAACATAAAAGCAAATAGACTTGGCTTTTTGGCAATAAATTCCAGCGTTTGGAACTGTACCCATTAGCTTTCTAGAGCTGATGATATCGAATACAAATATGAAAAGACATTGATTTATGTCCTAGATTTGATCAGACATGTCAAAATCAGGTAAGAGTGGGAAAAGTGGTCTACTTTACCTTCATATATAAGAAACATCTATGATGTTGAAAATGTACTTTACTAAAATAAAGAAATTTTACATGTAATAATACATTAACATTTTATATTATCTTTTCCTTCATGAGAATAGCTACTTTTACATAACGGAAGCGGGTTCCTTCCAAAGAAACGTAAGGAAGTGCTACTTTGACTGTGAGGAATCTTCTTTGAAAACTGAACATTGCAAGAGACTGCTTTAGAGACAGAAAACAAGTTGTAACAAAACAGATTAACATAGCTATAACCAGCCAATGATGCTTCATAAACCATCACTGCCCATCCTTACAAGCGATTAATTTTCAGCTTGCACCTGCATTTTGCAGCACTCTCAGACAGTCTGTTAGAGTGACACGCAAAAAAACCAGCTCTAATGATCATTCGATTAGTTCATAACACTCAAACTTTTAAACATAGACTAGAAGAAAAGCAAACCCAACCACCTGGTGTTTTTTGACCTGATGTTTGATGCTTTCTGCAGAAAAAGTATAATCACTTCTATTAAAGGGAAAGATAGAGCAAGATTAAAAAAAAAAAGTTTCCTCAATTTTTCTTTTTTTTTTCCCCTAATGAGTTGTTATAAAATCAGTCTAACTGCTAAATTATATCCAGTTGTTTACTTTAGGCTGTATCACACTTTGCTTGTGGACTTATCTTTAATATTCATAACAGTTTGCTTGTTTACATTCAACATGTTACTTTTCAAGGAGAAATATAGAAGGCTAAGCCCAAAGGCAAGAAAGCTGAAGGTAAAAAATGATCTCATATCCTATATGGGTTTTCAGTAAGGATGTGCTGAATGCTGACTTTTCTCCCAACATGAGAAAGAGAGGATTTAATAGTTATATTACTTTAGAAGTAATCTTATTTGGGCTTCTTCTCGATTTTGCAGTTCGGTATCTCCCTTGCACTCTATGTGATGACTACTTCTCCAGCCTGATACTACAGACCTGTACAGGCAGATAGCTATCAGTCCATTTTAACCCTACTCCAGTTTTAAATGTTGGAGAAATCTCCATCAGTCCACTCAAACTCTTGATCAGTTTATAGAAGTCAAAGGAGAAGACAGGAATGATCTGATCTGCTCGGCAACTGCTCCACATTGTCAGGAAATAACTCTTCAGTAAGATCAGACATCCTTGATAAAATCAGTGATCTCCTAGACTCCTGATAATATTTTGGGAACAGCTCACAAAATCTGTCCCTGTGAGGGACAGGTACTTTGACATCACTGCATGACAACAAAAAGAGACTGCAAACCTTTTTTACAAAAGACTACATTACAGTCAGAATCTGTGTTATGAATTACTTCCTAAACAAGTGCAGGCTGTTCATCCTGTTATCACACGATCATATGTTATCGCTCAGGACAGTAATCTGCTACCTTATGAAGATCATCATCATACCAGTGCGAAAAGCAAACACAGTCAGTAACAGGTGATCACTTTATTCTGACTTTCAAATTGTATTTAATTCAGCTCCTTGTCTCTGACTTTTTGAAGCTACCTAACAAATGATTTGGGTCTGAAAGAAAAATGTGTACTGAAGTAACTATCCCATATTTTTCTCGTAGCTTTCTGCTAAACCTATACATAGCAAGAACTTTTATTTCTTCTTAGGCACTTATTTATGTTAATTTTTTTCAGGGGTACTGCCATAAAGAGGAATCATACAGAAAAAGAGAATTTATTTCAACAACTGATTGGAACGCAAAAACTGCTGCTGCTCTTTGGTGCATCCTCATACGCCTCTACCTTTAGAAAGTAAATCTGAAGCCTTAATTTTATGGAAGAAATAGAATCGTATTAACTATGAGGTAGTTCACAGGCAGTGCCAGCTGAGAGCATCTAAAGATGTGGAACAGGATTTATATGTTCCAGCTTATGAATTTTCATGCAGCAGAGAAAAATAAGGAGCTTCCAGCCTTTGTTTCATATCATACCATGACAGGGACCTACAGCAAGTCTTGTTTTTCAGTTGCAGCTGCAGCACTGTGCTAAACTCTAAGTTGATCCACAGTAAGGATAGAATGCTGTAAAAGCATAATTACTTTCAAAGTAAAATCGTTATTACCACTTGGAATTTTTTTTTCTGGGAAGTAAAAAGTTTGACTTAATTTTTGCCATGTAAAATAATGATATCACTAGTATAGGTTACAAACAAAATTCTTAGTTCTCAGATCCGTAGAGACAATAGTTATCACTAGAAACAGAGCTTATCACTCCCTTAAGGAAGTATGCTCTATTTCCTTGCAAGAAATTAATAAGGGGCAGATATTCCTGTTCTCGGAAGTGAATGAACTTGTTCTACACAGTCTTATTTTGCTAAATGGCTAGGGACAAATGAATGTGTTGGGTATTCTAGCTATAGTTTGAGCCTTTCAAAAGCAACAAAGCAATAAAATTAGTACATCCACAGAAGCTTAGGCAAAGGTTAGGCAAATCTTGTCCCTCAAGGCCAATGCAGAGGTCTTCCAGCCATACAAGTGTTCCATTGAACCACTACAGAAATCAGCCTACATACTATCTTTGACATGGCAACAATACTCGGTTCATTATCTCTGTGTTTTCCTTGGAAAGCTATTAGTTTGAAAAAGAAGTGCAATTACTGATAAAGAGCTTCATATCTGTTACAACTTAGTAGTCAGAATCCTAAAGCACCTTACACAAAGGAAAAAGACTGTAAAATAATGCTGCTAGGTGGTGACAAATTGTTCCTATTTGTTTGTCTATCTGGCATTTTGAAGGTGTTTTTTGCCTAAGTGAATAATCTTATTTTTTTAGTGGAAATACTTGTAAGGAAAAACATTCATCAATGTGAGCACAGCCCAAATGATCTGGCTTGTCATATCACAAGAAATCCAAGAAAACAAATTTAGCAATTTCCGAAAATGTTTTATTTTCTCCTCTCCAGGGTTCCAGTGAGAATGAGTGTTCCTTCCTAATCCACTGCTGAGAAGATAAGCTATTTGCATGGCATAGTGTTTCTCCTACCTTTGAGGAAAAGACCTGGTTCACTCAGTATGTAATTTTGTAACATGTTTTCTCTTGATAGAAACACTTTTTTCTTTATAACCCAACATATGTCTCTGTTGGGACTATTCCACACCTATTACTGTTGTGAACGCTGCTGGAGTGAAGAGGACAGCATACAGCGAGAGATGAAGCCACCTAATTTTAGCAGGTCTAAAGATTCAGATTGCACAGACGACCTCTAATCTATTAGCTGTTTGGCCCTTAGTAGGCAAAATGCTTTCCAAAGCATAGCCTTGATTCAAAAGGTAGAAAAGGTTGGCTGATCATGAACAGTCCACTTTGTTTTCTAAAGTAAGTTATACTTTAAACAAAAGTAACATACAGATAGTAATACCAGATTTGCTGTGGTCAAAGTATGTCTTTCACACTGCACAGGCAAGTTGAAATACTGCCATGATCCTATTTTATTAAAATTATTTTGTTTCTTTCATTTTTTAATAAGATATTTTTATCAGAAACAAATAATAATTGAGAAAAATCCATGATTTGATAGACACAGTAACATATTTTGCAGAGGCAAAATACCCTGCCCAAGTCCTCATTCCATAAAATTGTTGTTAACACTATCACTAGCATTACTCAGCATACAGTAGGAATGTAGCCCCAATTGTTCCACAGCAGCAATTTAGGAACCAGTTTGCCAGTAAGTTCTTGTACTGTCTAGCAAATGTTCTTTCTTCATCAAAATAGATTTTTGTCGTACATAATGAGGTGAAAGGGCTTCCTCAGTTAATTCTGCTAGTACATGAAACGGAAGTGAGAAGAGGTAGGTCTTTGGGTATGTATAGAAAGAAAAAGGGAAGCCACAGTTAGCCTGACTTCTGTTTTTTTCCTTCTCAGAGTTGCATTCATGCTATGTATAGGGCTGGACCATGTCTCCTGGCCCCATGTCTGGTGAATGTGTAAGAAATAGCAATTTGGGTAAGATACTGCACATATTCTCATTCTTCCTTATGTCTCAAGTAATCAGAAAATCCACTAACACAAAGATATGGTCACCCGATTGCTGCTGATAGGATGCTATAAACAATTTGATGTAAGTCAACCAAGAATGCATATGTGAATGATGGTTCAAACAAGAAACAAGGCAACTCAGAGTTAGAATTCAACTAGGAAAAAAGGTTTAAAGGTATACAAACATTAGTTTTAGCAGCACTTACATATAACAAAAATATGTAAATGCATTCAGCTGCATAATGAGACATTAATTTGAAAGCAAAAAGCACAACAAAAAGAAAAAGTTGATCACAGGCAAGGTAGATACTGAGAAGGCAATAATCATTGTCATAGGATTCCCCGTTGACTTTTAACTGGAACCTGACCAAGGCTGCAAACAAGAAGCTATTCATTCCATGCATAATGCATATTGCTTTGCTACCTGTTGTATTTAATCAGGAAACAAATCAATGTAACCCATATGACAGGAATGGTTTGAGGTCTTACTTATTACTACTGCCTGTACACCTGCAAAATGTTGTGTCACAAGGGGTTTTGATCCAAACCGTTTCTTTTCTAACACCCTTTCCTAGCCACTATATTCCTAGATGCTTAACTTCCAGCTATATAACACATCAGTCTATATGACAAATACATATGAACACGTTGCATTGTTAAATATCTGCCTGCAGTGACAATATGGTAGAAATGTTTTGAAAATGTAGCATTTCTTGTATTTTCTATAATAAACCACCCACCAAAAGGGAGTAGCAAACCTTAAAGGAAGCAGTCTCTAGAATGCTGAATACCTCACACTCAAGAGAACTGTGTTTTGTTTCTTCTGTGCATCTTAACCTTCGCTCTGCAGGGAATAGTCTCTAGGACGGCATCTACAGCACGCGTATTAGGCGCTGTGCTAATCAGCTCTGAGCCTTTCAAGTAACTGCTGCTGATTGTATCAAAAATGTGCCAAGAGAAACAAACCAAGAACGCAAAATCCATTTGAATTTTCTTTTGAAGCTATAAGTAAAAACTCCTGGCAGCACCAGTGCTTTCAGCAGTGTAAGATTTTCATACTTTATGCACTTCAAAGTGCAAATGAGGATTATGACCTTATATATTGTATATGCACCTATATTTTATTTATACTGCATCTGTGCAATCAGGAGAAAAGATATTTCCATGACCTTCTACCAGCAAGAAGCCTAACAAGGCTATTCAGACCTATTGAAAATTCACAGTTAATTAAAGGTTAAAAGGAACTTGCCAATTAGTATGAAAGATAATTGTCCTCCTTTGGCTACCTGATTATGTTTTCCTTTGAATACACTGAAGTGTATGTTGTTATGCTGTTGGTAAACGTAATCATAAAGCACTCACTGTACCTTCTGGCTCTCAAAATACTTGGCCTTAGAAACCAAAATTCTATGTGAATTTTATAATTATCCTTTCGTTACGCATGATGAACATCTTTGTATAGCTGTAGGGAAGAAAAATGCCATTAACACAGTAAAGGTAAGCAAGGCTTATAGCTCACGGAAGTGGGAGTTGTTGTAGTTAGTCACTGCATTTTATTTTTAAAATCACAAGGAAAAAAATAAAATCACCAAGGCTGCAGCTGTGAAATCCAAGAGAGATGAAAAATATAAAATATGCAGTAGACCCTTTCTAAAAATAATTGTGATCTTTTTTTCCTAAACTGCTATTTGTGTTACCAAACTCAATGCACAGTGCTTTATTCAGATGCAGAATGCAAATAGCATAGAGCTGGTTTGTGTCCTTCTCATTTGATTTACCAGGTCACAGACAACAAAGCCAAGATGTGCTTGCTCTCTGCTTCTCTCTCAAAAACAAAATAAACCAGAAAAACACAAAACATACACCCAAATTCCAAATAGAGAATGAATTAATGTGTTTTGCTGAGACAAGAGCTCAGCCAATAACCCAGTAAATAGAAAAATCACTGTATTTTACCTCTATTTGTGATCATGAGCTATCCATAAATGGCTTGAATTTTCAGGACTCTGTCATGCTTCAAAATTAAGTGATTACCCAAGGAAACTAATTTTAATTTAATGATAAGAAAAATGTTAATGAATACACGCTGTTGATATACTGTAGCCAGTTATTTGTGGTGTTAGAAAAATACATATTATTGTACCTATTAAATGATTTTAGGTCTATAATTTAAAAATCTGTGGCTGTGAAGAGAAATTTCTCTGGGTCTGAACAAATCTTTTCTTGTAAAGATGATGTGATCGCCCTTTTTCTTCTCTCTCAATTGACTAGCTTAACTTCATTTTATATATTCCCTCTTTTCCCAGCATTGTTCCCTTAATATTTTTTTCTTCAAAGTTCCCCTCCCTTAAGTTTTTTCCTGCACTGTAGTCCCTCTCATTATTACACAGAAACACACAAAAAACCCCAGAAGTCTCCTCTGGAACTAGAATTATATTTATCCTAGTTAGAGCATTTATTCTACCTTTGCCTCCTACTCTTGTCTTCTCTCTTTTCCATTCTAAGTTATTTGGGACAGGGACTGTTTATTATCATAATACTGACAATGCGCTGTCAAGCCAATTAGTCAATCACGATTAATCTACTGACATAGGTAAATTCTATTCAACTTCTCTAACAATGACAGTTAAAGTTTCAATTCAAGCTTGTAATACCAAAACATAAAAATAAATTTACTTTTAGAAAAGTTTCTCTCTTTTCATAGCATTGTCTTAGAAGTGTGTCAATCTCCTGTGATTAATTCTGAAAATGACAAGGACACCCTTTGATCTCTAGGCATGATGGCAAATTTGCAGTGGGTTTTCTCATATCCGAAATGCTGGAGACAACTGAATTTTTTCCCTGACATTTATGGGTCTCTTGGTGCTTAAGACAATTCTTAAATTTTTGCTACTACGCTTCCTGCTTTAATACATATTTATGTATTCCAATAATCTGACAAAGGCATTATGAATTATTTCTCATGATATTCAAGAAGAACTGGCACTTAGTTCATGTTATAAAAATTGTGAATACTGGCACAAATAACTTCTCAGTTATGTTCATCACGAGAATTGGCTTGGCATGGAATGAGAATGCAAACAGGACATAAGCTACAGCAAACAACTTTCACATGCTGTTTTAACCACTACTATATCAACCTAATTTAAACTACCCTCATTGTGCAGTTCTGCACAATGCACCTTCATCCAGTATACTAGATATTTATTTTTTGTATTCCCAGAATTTTGAAATTGGTAAGAATTATGTGAAAACTTTTGGAGATAGATTGCTTTTTCTTCTTTAGTTTGATTTGCTTTATTACCACAGAGAAAGAGACATTTAACTTCTCAGTCCTTCACACGTGTTGCAAGGACAAAAGAAAGTATTTGTCTCAAAGCACAGAAAATAAATTACCACAGGCGTTTTTGAAAGGCCTGGCTGGTATGCAATCATAGGCAATTAGAATTTCTGGTTACTGTATTTTTCACATTTTAAATGTGACACAATGCTCATGCCTTCCAAAAATTAAATGCTACACTATATTACATAAATACTACCTGTTGTCATGATAACTTTAAGTTGAACAACAAATTCTAGGACAGATTATTCTTGTCCCTAATGAGTGATTCTTCTAAAAAATGAATTGTCTCCTGCTTACTAATACCATGAAATTGAAACACTAAAGATTTAAACTAATCATTTATTCTTTTAAACAAAAGAGATTGACTAATTGATCAATGCTGGCATTATGTTTGAAATAACTGTATTGACTAATAAAATGTCTGTTACAAATATTCAGTAGCGTAGTAATTCCAGGTTGGGTTTTTTGGTTTTTTTTTGTTCCTGTTGTTTGCCGAACAATTTTTTTGCTCAAATTATCCTGTCTTCTAAATGGATAAATGTCTTCTGCCATTACCTTGCCTGCCAATAGGTAGTCACTGCAGTAAGCAGCGTTTCATTGAGCATCGTCTGAGTTGATCCATACTACCATGTTTTCAGTTTTACCGCTTAAGTGCTATGATGCTGTTCATCATTCTAGATATACCAGAATCTGAGAAAAATTGAAGACATGTCAATAAACTCATTAATTAATTTCCTTTTCATTCCTAAGGTAAGCTAAAACTTTTATAATTGCCAAAGAACCGTCCGAAATTTCATAAGAAAGGATGGAAACAAAATGAAAAACTCACGACGGGGAGACCTCTTGCCAAAACCATTTTCCTTTTCTTCACTGATCTTTTACGTGCCTTCAAGTTAAATTCCTGTCCAGACAAACAGGTTGAGGTAAAGAAATCAACTGTTTTCTTCAAATAGGAAATATTGCAAATTAAAACCAAGCCTGCACTTCCAGTTTACACTTTGCTGGTGGTGGAGCATTCAGAATACATGGAAGGAAACTGGAAGAGAGCTATGCAAACTTAGTAGCATCAAGGAAATGCATTCTATTTCCAACTGATGAAGAAAAAAGAAAGGCTCACCTTTATATCATTATCATATTGAAAAAGAGAAGTGATATTTTGAAACAACATTCCATTCCTAACACCAGCTGAAAAATCTTACAGTGATCTGACCGACACAGGGCTACACTTTTAGTAGGGCCCAGTGATACACTTAGAGCCAGATTTGGAGACAACAGATCTCATACACGTCCATACCTTCCGTATACTATCGTAACATATATATAACCATATAATAAATATTCTGCCATTTGCAGATCATGCATAACACATCTGGCTACGATTATATATCTGGTATATTTAAATCTGAACTATATCTGGAGATACTACTATTTAAAAGTAATTTATTAAATAAACTCAAAAGATTAAAAGATCTAATAGCACTTGCAAAGTACACATATGCTCAACCTATAAACATCCAGTCATAAATGTATGCAAATTTTTTGTAAATCACCAAGAAAAAATTTTGAGAACCAGGAAAGAGTTCATAAAGAGAAGTTTTTCTTTCAGCTGGGTTTAGAAGTAAATCATTCAGAATTTTAACTGAAAATTAGGACAGGATCTGGACATTGCTTTCAGTGCACTGAATTCCTTTGAGTGACTGCAGGACATTTTCTAAATCCACACAGTGTGGATTCCTGTTTAGGATTCACTTTATTCTGATTATTATATGGTATTATTCAAACTTGTTGAAAGGACAGTTAACTGCTTTCTAAATAGACATGAACAACACATTTGTCAGGAGGATACAGAAAACGAAATTAGTAAAAACAAAAAATGTTTTTATCAGACAGTGGCTATAAAAACTTTTAGTATTCTGTCTCAAGAAAAAGCCCATCATTCAGGTAGTCCCCTATGCAAATTACAGATTCATATTATTGTCTTGGGTGACTTCTAATGAGCAATAAAAAGTTACTGTGACAGCAAGGGTTCATCTTGCAAGTATTCTGCTCAGCTGGCCACTCTGATTCTGATCTGGCCTTTTACAACAGGTGCTGTTGTCAGTTGACTTCAGTTTTTACCATATGCCAAAGCACCCCAAATGTCCTCCCTCAACTCCGCTTGGAATAGTTAGAAGCATTCCATTCTGGCCCTAAGGGCAGAGTGTGTGGCCCTATCACACTGACAGAGGGATCAGCATTCCCACATCTTTACAAACCGCGGGATGTTGCATCGTCATTGCATCACAGTGCAAGTAAGGGCCTATTTCTAGTTAGAATAACAATATGAAAACCAAAACGTTTACTAGAGATGTTCCAAGAGGAGGAGCTCTCATATCTTTACTGCTGTTGAAAAAGATGTCTGTATAAGCTATATAGGGTGTCTATTCCTATGGCGCTTCCTTTTCAAGATGCACAATTATGAAGTTCACCTATCTAAAATGAAAACCTTGAATTTTTTTTATACTTCCCCGTGTTTCTGATGCATATATGATTTGTGTTCTTTCAAGAGAGGAGAAATAAAAACACATTCCTTTTTTAAGCTTCTTTTTAAGTAATTAAGTGAGACTGGCAAGGAGAAACACTTACCATCAAAATTATGCTAAGTATTTAGGTTAGCCAAAAGTAGACTAAATATAAATTTCATAGTCTAAAATAATTCTGATATCTGTAAAAAGCCATGCAAAATTTCTACAAAATACAGCAATGGATATAATTAAATCAAGCTGTGAAATTTTCTTTTGCTATTTTCAGTCTTAAAATTAACTTAAGTGAAACAGAAGCCTGAATGGAATTTGCAGATGAGCAACAAACCCACACTTATCACAATAACCAATGTTAGTTAAAAACAAAGAAACTAAATTCATTTTTAGAGGAAAAAGCCATTCCGACAGTTTTTAGTCGGAAAGATTTCAAACCACACTCTAAATTTTAGTTCAATGAAGCAAATGTCTATGGAAACCACTGTAACTTAGAAATAGGTTGCTAGCAGTGTCTCTGCTACTTACGTTCTAACATGTAAGCTTTATTAATAGTGTCTAGGAAGACAGGTAAGTCCCAGTGCTGTTTAAATCATTGTTTATTTATTGACTGGCTTTAACAATGTTATCCCTTCGTATCTTTTTAAAGGTTTCTAAGTTTGTGTGCATCGTGTGTCTGACCATCATGTGTTTTACAACTCATTAAAACAACAATAATATTTAATTATCACATAGGTTGTCAGCTAACAAATTTAGTGAAAAATTACAGCTGAAACTGAAATGAGCTCAAATTGTCACTAGCAAGTAATGCTAACTGGGCATGTTACCACTCTTGCTTATACTCTGTTGAAAAAGGATGGCAGAGATAAACTGCTTATGAATTAATCTTCTCAGTCATCAAATGGAAAATGAATTAATCACTGTATTAATCTCAAATGCAAAGAAGCAGCAAATATATAGCACTTCTGTTAGTAATAATTCTTATAATCTCTAGTCTCACCTGTCTAGGCACAATCCAGCTATAGTCTAAGGATGTATTCTTCTGTCTGAAGTGCTTATAGTTGTGAGACTGCCATCAAAACTTATAAAAGATGGTAAAAGATGTCAAGCTGTATGACTTACTGCTTTCACTTAAAAAAACCTGTGATGAGAAGCTTACCAGAAAATAAAAGAAAATATGGTGTCCCCAAATCACACATACAGTAAAAGAGGAAGAGTACAATACTGAGCCCACATTTCTACTCTAATTTACACAACACATTTGTCTGTCAGCATCAGTGGGGTTGGTTCAAGATGGCAGCAAGTAGCTCTAATATTGTCACTAGAAAAGCTAGAGTCAGGCTTATAGTAATAACCAATGCAAAACTGGACGATGTATTAAGAGACAGAATCAATTTGGCAACATCGCACCCTCTGTACAGCTACTATACACTGTCTTGAGTTTACGGAGGCTTGAGCAGCTTGGACTACTTTGGTTTGACTTAAATAGAACATTTTCACATAAGCTTCACAAAGTATTCATTTTATGTCTCCAGACAGATGGGATTTTGCCTCCTCCTTGCTTCTGTGCCCTTCTAAAAGCGTTCTCAGCTTTTCTATGGTTGTTTCAGTAGGGAGCAGGGTATTACAGAAACAGCACTAGGGGGAAAAAAGTGGAATTTCATCAGCAGAGGAGAAAGAAAGAACCTGCTTAAGTAAATTGTGAGAGGTAATTACCCTCCTTACAAAACTGTCTGCATGAGAGACACATAGTAAATATTAAATATCCTGCTTTATTAAGTCTTGCAACACCATCTCATATGCCATTCTCAGAAGTAAGTTGCAGATACAGGAAACTGTGAAAAGTTGAGCTTAGAACTGGTTGAAAAACCATACTTAGAGCATAGTTGTTAAAAAAAGATGTGCATGGAGTAGAATTCTGCAGATCGGTACAAATATTTTTTGTTAGCTGATTGATGGAACACAGAAGGGATGTGTCTTTAAAGCTTTCAGCAAACAGAGAGGAACCACAAACGTATTGGAAGACCAGATTGTCATACCGAAGACTGACAAACTGTATACATTATATGAAATACAGTATCTACTTAAGAAAGTCTAAGATCCTGTAGTTTACGAGAAATAATTACTTGAACAAATACACTTTGGAGAACCTAGACAGATGCAACAGTTTAAAAAGGAATCACGCAGTGGTTATAGCAGATCACAAGCTGAACATCTGTGATATATCCATAGCATTATGCTCTTGCAGTACACCACATGGGAGTGCAACCTCCAAATCTAACACGTCCACCACACCAGGCATTTTTAAAGCCTTGCGTTTTACAGCCTGTGCGCTGTTCTGAAAGACAAGTTGAAGGGGGTCCAGAGGAGAGCAAGGGTCATGGCTCTAGAAATTTGAGCCATGTCATAGAAAAACAGACTGACATAATCTGGGTTGTTTAGACTAAGGATAAGTAAGGAGAGAGAAGATTCCCACCTTCAAACATGAAATTTTCCACAGGGAGAGTGACTAGCCCATCCTCAACTACAGCAAATAGGAATGAGCTTACTATAGTAAGAGAAATTGTTCCTGTGGTAAGGATAGTTAAAAAATGAAACAGATTGATTTTGGAGACTGTGGAATATCTACTACTGGAGATTTTAAAGGCCCAGTTAGAAAAATATTTGTCAAGATTACCACAGACATAGTTAATCTTATCTTAACGCAGGGAGATGGAGTAGACAACTTCTTGACATGCCTTGCAGTTCTGTTTTCTACATTTCTACAATATATAAAAGGGGACTATTTTTATTTCATTAACTGTGAAGGTGGTTGTAAGGATAAGCATATTAAAGATTTTATGGAAGTGAGGACCAGATAACAAATTGTTTCATGGAGAACTAAATTTTCAATATTGTGGAAGATCTTACATGACATGCAATTGAGTGAAAACAGCTGATATGATCCAGAAAAGTCATGATGCAGTAAAATGTCTATCCTAGAATTCATTATAAGAACTTAATATGAGTTTCTTACTAAATTAAACAACCTGCTTTTATCTTAAATAGTGTCAAGTCACATTTGTGCAGAAACTTCGAGTTTTGAAACTGTGAAAAAAATCCAAAAAGTCAGTGAGAATTATCAGAAAAGAGCAAAATGTAATACCCATTCTCAGCAAAAAAACAAACTACCCCGCTCCAAACTTTAAGGCACCGAAAATTCCTTCATCTTGTGTTTTGGAGGATAAAGGCTGAATGTACTGTGAGGGGAATGATACCATTAGAAGGAAAAAAATTGTCCTGTTGTGCAACTTGATAGGTTGTGGCAAATGTGGTCCCTATTATGAAGATAAGGACAATTTCTTCTGGTGAGAAAAGAATGTAAGTACTGCCATCCCTGACCGCTAATAAAAGCTATTAAGGAACCAGCAGGGGACAAGTATTTCTTTGCTACAATTGACTGTTGAGTTTATCTATATTCACTACAGCGTGTGCATACAGCCGTGCACAAACGAACACATGTATTCCCAGGAGCACGGGCTTTCTCTCTGCATTGTTCACAATGAAAAATTTATATGTGGATTTGCGTGCTGCTCAACTGGCTTATAAGTAGTTCCATGATCACCACAACTAATGGAGCATGGTTTCCAAAATCAGCATCCCATGTTGGATTCACTATCGACGAGCAAAGGATGACATGACACAGCAGTATTTTCCACCACGGGTGCACTAACAGGGTGTTTCTAGTGAGAAACTTAATTGTCACAAATGTTGCTTAAACTTTCTGTCTTTGATTTCTCTTTTAATCTTTCAAATGTGATTTAATTGTTCAGCAATTCAAAAGTTACCACAGGCATACAGTGACAACCAGAACATAGGTTAATCATATGTACCTCTTTTTTTTTAAAAAATATGAGATTAGAAAGATTTATTAGGCTAAAATTATATTTCTGTAGTAGTAATGAAAATAGAGATTTCTGTTTTTTTAAACCCTTTTTTAACACAAGAAACATATTTGAATGTCGCTGAAATAAATACATACCTTCGGGGCACATTTAAAAATAAACAAAAGCATAGAAATGAAACAGTCAAGATGAAAAAAAATTCCAATTCAAGAACAGGACTGGTGGTATGGAATATCTCAAATTAAATGAAAAAATTAGGATAAAAAAAGAAGAAAAAGTTGTAACGGCAAATACAAAATTTTATGAGCAAGAATTTAAATGGAGGAGAGAGCAAAATAATAGAGAGCTGAAGAACATTCCATTACTGAGGACTGAAACAGTGAAAGTGGAAGAGAAGTTTAAAGGTTAAAACAGCATTTAATTAAAACTATTAATTGAAATTGTATGTGATTGCATGAGGAACTATTATGTCAACAGTGAATATTAGATTACATACACAAATATTTTGGCTTTTTTTTTTTTTAATTACAATAAGATTTCTAGCTAAACAGGAATCTGGAAAACACGATTCCTTGTGCCTTTGTTAGCAGAAGGCAAACAAAAAAAATCACAGTCTCCTGATTTTGAAGCCAATCTTAAGTTTTGGCAATGGGGTGTTCTTAGCACTTGGCACTGGTAATGCTAGAATTTCTAAGTGAGGAGGTCTAATAGTCCTTTAAATAAAACACTCTTTTTCCATCTCCCTAGCTGGAAATACATTTGTTTAGTGTCTCAAAATAAAAAGTTAAAAACAGGAATTCACATGCTTGTTAGAACATCTCCACCTCAAGAACTGACCAGTGAATAAAATCACATGGCTGATTTTGTTAGTCCTCTGAGATAAGCTCACTCAATCATTAAAACGAAAATGCCTGAAGCTGCTTCAATTTTTCACATGTAAATTAATGTGATACAGATGTGTAACATAAAAAAACCCCAATGTCTCCTATTGAAGATACAAAAAGAGTCCTCCATTATGTGAACTAATTCCTTGTGTGCTGAAGGAGATCTTGTTTGTGAACCGGGTCTGCATAGAGAGGATATAAGAATGAGACTGAGGGTCTAATCCATTTTCTACCGCTCACTTTATGACATTAGACAAGAAGCCTGCCTCCTCTCAGGGCAAATTAGCGTAATACATTTAATCTTCCTAGACAGCCTCTACAGTACATGAGAAAGATATAATACTCGAGGGAAAATGAGAAATGGCAAAATTAGGTACCCGTTTGAAAGGAAATCCTCTAGTGAGGAACCTTTAGTTTTCATTTGACTACCAAGAAAGCTTACTAAGATGAATACATTGGGCTAAAGCTAGCTTTTAGGAATGTCCTGTTCTGTGCTTCTCTCCTACCATTGTAAAATAGAAATGATGTCACCTACCCTCCTCTACGAACTCACAGGGATTCATATTGGACTGTTAATAAGCAAACTGCTGTTTTACTGTGATACTATTTAGAAAAAACTTAAGTTTTCAAGCTTTAACAATGTCTCTGAAAAGTGCTTCTCTTACTGCTCTCAGGGTCAGTATTTTTGTTAGGAGAAAAAAAGCTTTCATTTCAGAAGATGAGATTCAATTTTCGAGTATTCATGTGATGTGCTTTGACTCAATCAAATTTGAGCCCAGTATATCAAGCATTTGCTATTAGAAAGGGTTATCTGCACACACACTAGAATAGTGTGTGATATAAAAGGTGACTGCTAAGAACTATTTGTCACGCAGTATGAAATGGAAAGAACTTAATACAATGGATTAAAGAGGAGAGTAAATTGGCCCGAATAGTTCAGGGAAAAGTACCGAAGGGAAGACGATGGCACAAAAAACACTAGAGGATCAAATGAGAGAAGCAACAGAATGAATTAAAAAGGGTAAAGCAGAAACAGAAGATAGATGAGAAAATTAATGGATGAAAGATTAGGAGATCAAAAGGTACAAAGTCAACTGCTTAAACAAAAGATTAGTAATTTAGGAACTGGCAAGAAAGTTCTAAGGGTAAGTTGATAAGAACATACGCAGACAGACTACTGAATCAAAACAAAGTTTAGAGTCTAGCTAAAGCTGTAAGAACCAGGAGACTGAGTGAGGGTTGCAAGTCTGTTCCAAACAACTCCACCTCCTGTAAACTTTGTACAGATAAGCCGCTGAAATTGCCACTTCCCATTTAAGCCAGTAGACTAGTGGTGTTCCTATCACTGTCAGGAACTCACAGTAAAACTACTCAAATTTCTGAAGTGAACACATCAGCAGCATTAGCTGACAGTGGTTGGCTGTGTAGAGCTTATTTGCTCACCTCGTAACTGAAGGGAGAAATATCTGCTCGCCATCCCCTCTTTTACTTGAGCCCGAGCTAATGCTTGTTGCAGTAAATGGAATTCTTTTCATTGACTTCTAAGATGAAAGAAAGTCTTTTGAAACAAGGGAATAAACTATCTCCTAGTATTTTCACTATCTGGAATGTTAAAGGAGGGTAACATTAAACCAAATAAGAATGATTTGACGCCTCTTTCTTGTAGAGAGCAATTTTTGTTCCCTTTAGGACATCTCTGTTGTCAGTAAGCTTTTAAGACATTTGTCCAGCTTGCTTGAGCAGTTTAATTCTACTGCAACTCTGTTAAAATCACTAGGGTTTTTGCCAGTTCAACTTCACTGAATTTAGTTGAGTTGCACTAGTAAGAAAGTGTTTCAATAAAGAGGTGAATCATGTCACTTGAAACTCTCAATTTTCTCAAATTTGAGTTTCAAATGATAGTGGAATTTGTTTATTCACTTTCTTGGTTTGCAGCCCAATCCTTCTGCATCAGTTCTGTTCCCACCAAGGAGGGAGGGAAAGGAGTCATATGGTATTTTTACAGCCATTTGTTACTGCTATGATGACTTCACAGATCTTTGCACAAATTGTCATCTGATGGATGGGGTTTTGTTATGGTTTTTTTTTCCTCACTCTCCTCATCTTTAATGGAAATAGCGATGTGTATGTGCATATGCACAGGAGAGTGTATTATGTTACTGTGAACATTGAAGTACAATATTCTGTCAAAATGTTTTAGAATTACTTGATCAGAAACTAAGAGAAAATTCCTCAGATCATTTGTGAGGGCAAAAATTCAGTGTGACTATGAGCAGATTAAATTCACCAAAGCATCTTCATTCCAGCATCCTTCCACAAAGGAAAACTGTTTCAATGCCATTCTCTCTGTGCAATCGTAAGGTATATTAGAAAGATTATATGAGCCTGAATCTGCTTGGACGACAGCTTGTGTTCACTGAGTGCCGAGAGATCCATCAACCACTATCCTGTTAGTCTGCTTATTCTACAGCCTCCACAGAAAGACTATTCTCAATAAACTTTTAAAAATATTTATGAGCATGAGAAGTATGTTACTCTTCTGTAAAACCATCTCCCTGTTTACTAAGAGCACAATACAGGTCATTTCCCAGGTAACACTGAGAAAGAACAGTACAGGGTATTTTATAGTTCCCCACACTGCTTTCTAATAAATCAAGATGCCGTAACTATAAATGTATCACTTTCTTGGATAACCAGAATCACTTTATTTAACAAGGAAAACAGGAATTCCTACTTCACTTGAAATACAAAGACAAGTCTGAAATTTAGGGATATTTATCTTCAGTAATAACTATGAATAGTTAATTATTTCAAGATATTATTATCAGCGTTTCTGAAGAAGGGAAGTAATTTAATTGTTGGGAGAAGAGCTAGAATTTTGGACATAAGGTTTTATTTGTCCTTCACCAGTTCTGGAAAGGGGTGGGGGGGGGTGTGCTATTGCACATTTTGTCTTTCGCAAATAGACAGAACCAAATACACCTCATTGCAACTACTGAGCTGACATGGATGGTTATCTGAATGAAACGCCCTCCTTACTGCATCCTGCTCTAAGTAAAAATGCCTTGAATAAGAAGATAGGAGAAAGTCTGAATGAAGTCAATCTCTTGCGCACTATCTTAATACGGAAAAAAACTTTAAATAAAATTATTAGCTGTTGCATACCAAGCTTCATAGACATGGTCACTTAAAGAGAGGAAAATACAGGCTGTGGATTCAATTATAAGCAAAAGCTTTACAGACTGGCATTGGGGCAATTTATGCCACAAACTGAGAAAAAAGGTTAGCTAGGAAGGATCCACTGAATAAGCAGAGGAATAGAAAAACAGCCATCCCATCAACTGTTACTGAAAGGACGGCTGGGGAACAGGCCTTCCTAGCCGGCCTCTCTTTTAAACACTCCAGAGAGACCCTCTGCCGGAACGTGAAGGCAAGAACTGTGTCACGAGCCACTGAAACACTCTTACAAAGCCAAAGATGAGGAGGAAATTTTGGAGCTTATTTCTGAAAACAGGAGCAAAAAGAGGATTTCACCATTTGGTATTTTAGATTCAAGTGGCCCAGATTACAAAATGCGTGTGGTTGACCTCAATTTCGTGCAGTGCAGATCTGCTGCTAAGGTTTTGACAAAACTCTCATACTGTATCTGCCTCTGAATCAGACTTCCTGGCTTGCTGGCTTTTCCTAACATATTGTAAGCTCCCGCTTGCATTGTACAAATGCATCAATTTATTTAGAGCCTGTCTTTTAACAGATCAGTGTCTTTTGATCTTCTCTTTTAGCCTTGGCGAGGTAACCTCAGTACCATCACTGGGGCTAAAGATTCCTTTTTTTATACACTGTGTTTTCCTGTTGTGCTTGAGAGACTATAGCCCGGCTGAGGTTTGAGGAACAGTAGCCTTATGCAGCCTGAGCCCTGGAACCCTTTTTTTTGGGGGGGTGGGGGTGGGAAATGTTGGTGTCTGGTTGTGTACGTAGTTATTAGTTTTTTTAACAACAATACAAATAACACCTTAGAAATATATTGATTTTAAGTAACAAAATATTTTGGAATGACCCAAAATTACTTTATTAAAAATAGTTCTACCTTTAAAAATTGTAATAATGGAACCCAAAACTTCCATGTCAATTCAGACATCTCCACAAACTTCTAAAAAAACCCATAAGGTCTTCACACTTTACAAATGACTCAATGGCTTCCAATTTCAACAGAATTAAACATTTCCTAATAACCAGATGCCCTGTATGTTTTTCCGAACAAATAATAGCAGTGCAGGACAAAGAAATAGGGATATAGGGATAACCTATAGGTTAGGGATAACCTGTGAAGGAAGAATGCATGGCTCTGGGACAGATGTTGAGAGAAGACAAAGCCCATAAGGAATAAGAAGTGCCATGAAACTGAATAAGCCCTGAAACAGATTGTCCGGCGAGGAGGAGCAGCAGCTCTTCAGGGAGCTTATGTGACAGAGATGGAAGAAAGAGAGGGATTCTTACTGCAATTAGTGATTTTAGGTACAAGAAAATCATACAGTATTTTATCTGCCAGAAATAGCTGATGCCTGTCTTAGGATTTTTTAATTTTTTTTTCAATGATCTGATAGATTTCCAACTACATATTGAAACAGAAATCACCTGTATGACTAAGTTACATAGAAAACACCTTAACTAAATAGTACCAAAGGCTATGCGCCAAGGGTTCTTTTCTCCTGGCAGCTGTTCTTATATCAAACATTACAGAAAGTTTCTCTCGGTTATTTTTTCTTGAAAAATATTAAGAACATTAGTCATGTAGTATTGATTTTTAATCATATTAAATATTTTATGTATTAAAGAAGGATCAAGAAATAAACATTCTGTTTTGTTCTCAAAGAAAAAATAGGGGAAAAAAAAAAAGCTTAGTGGGTAGCAACAGTCCAAACTAATTTCTTTGGATCTTCTCTCTTTTAAAAGAGTGTTTATAAAAATATATTGAAAGAATAACCCAGTAGCAGAAAATTCATAACCAAGTGAGCACAGTAATCTGTTCAGTACAACAAGCTACTAAGTTAGGCATCTATGGACCTACTATTAACACTGATGAGTATTCAAAGGTCATTTACCAAATGATCCCTCACTTTTAACACCACAGTTAAAACTGAAGCTGTACTGTGCAGAGAAATGTTCTAATAATGAAAACTTTGAGAATTCTGAAATAGTGAAATCTACAAGTCCTGGACAAGGTCCCATTCCTTCCATGAAATCCTATTAACTGGAGAGAGTTCTTAAAACACATAAACCAACAGGTTAATTGAAGTATTATTATTAATATACTGAACATACTTGATATATTAGATTTCCATGCTGGCTAACTCATCTACGTGTGGAAATGTTTCTGTCTTGGAAATAAAGATTTAAGCACAGTTGGAAATTTAACTGTGCTTACTTGTCTTGCTGAATAAGGGATGGCGCTAACAATTTTATTTGATGGTAAGTACCTATGTAAATGTTCTTCTGAGGTCCAAGAGCTTAAAAATTCAGAAGTCATGTAAAGATAGGTGATACAGACCATGAATAAAATAAAATGGAACAGACAAGAATATATGAAAAGACAAAAAAGGCTTTCAAGAGGCTGTAACAAATCTCTTCTCAAAAGCAAGTGTGGAGAACTTAGGAAAGTTACTTATGATTTTTTTTTATTTCAAAACATGTTCAGTGAAATCAAATGAAAGGTGAGAAGATGTCAGCTTTGTCAACCATGAATGTAGTATGTAAGCACCTAGCAATTAAAAGACCTGCAGTATCTTCCATGAAGATCAAGTAGATCATGCTTTTCCTTAAACAGAAATAATTACACTGCTCATTCATTAACTTCTTCATAAATCCTATTAATTTGGAACTACTATATATCCTGGAAATGCAGTTGAGGCTAAATGAACCTCATTACACAGTATCCATGAAAATGATAATAGGAGTAAGGATAGGAAGCGCAGATGGTAATAATGAATTGCTCATCTTCCAGCATCACAAACTTTAAAACAACAGTTCTAATTTAAAATTAAATTATTTTGTTTGTTGGAGGCATTTTACTACAGTCCACGTGCATTGGTGGTGGGTACTTTTTAATGCAATTTTTAAATGGTGAAGAGATAAACATGCAGTGATTTTTATCTATGTTTCTGATAAATCAATGTCTCAGCAAAATTTTACAGTTAAAAAGGTTATTTACTTAAGAGAGATTTTCTGTATGTGGAAAGGACAGATTTTTTTAGATTGCGGTGAAATTGCTTCTGCTGTTTAGCAAATCTTGTAAGGCGGCTCCTCTCCTGGTAGTGTTGACAAGGACACAGGAAGGATGCGGCCTCAAGACATCAGATGAACAGCATAAAATCCTAGCTGGAATCTTCTGCTGCCACAGTTTGTGGTTTTTGAAATTCTGTCAAAATGTTGAACAATACAGGAAGAGAGAGAAAAAATCAATAGCCAAGTCTTTTGAACTGTCCATGTACAAAGTTCTAATGAAAATGTCCTTGAGGGAAGTTTTAATAGTGGACTTTGAGATCAGCTCCTCCATTGCCCTGATATCATCGTACAGCATTTGAAGTTTTCAAAGGTATGAATCCACAAAAGTTTGGCTCATACAACTGAGGATGGAGATGCCTCTGAGGGATCTCAAAACCAGCAGTCTGCCACTGAAGACTATACAGAATAATGTGTGTATTATTTGCACCGTGTCAGGTTTTAGCTGCAGGGTACAATTTACTTCAAGGGAGTTTGTAAGTCTTTAAATAGCATCTCTCCGAGTACAAACGCAATACAAAAAGTGCTCTAGTCCAACAAAACATTATACTTAATATACTGTAAATAGATGGAAATTTTCTATAAATGCAATTTATAAAATGTTAAATAAAGCTTGGATATAATATTCCATTAACTAGGAATGCATTTCTTTCTATCTGTTTGAGCCTGTTAAAAAATGCAAAACATTCAGTACTGCATCAAGGTCATTCTGGGAGAACTGCCACACACATTAAATTGAGGTTAAAATGGTTGGTAAGTGAGGGTTATAGAGTAATTGCACTGCTGTTCCCCTAAAACACAAAATGCATACATTTACTGTGCCTTTGGAGCATTTTTCCCCCCAGAGCCATTGAGAATTCATATGCATTCACTCTCAATTATAGTTAGTGTTATTAGAATAAAATCTTTTGGTATTAAAATATAAGGTATCTGGCACAATCACAGGAAATATTTCAATTATCTGAAAATGTTAATTAAAAACACCCTAAAATGATAATGCCTTTTTCATTATATAATGTTTTAATATATAGCCTATATATCATAATAAAGACATATCACAAAGTCAGCATAGAGATTTCCGCAGAGACAGAAAAACAGCATTTAAATTTTTTTTTTTTTTTTGGTTAGTAAAACAGAACCTTTCTTTGTTTTAATTTTACAGCAGTCTACTGTGTTCTTAAAACTTTCTTATGTTGTTAGCATCCAGTTTAATTCAACAGAATTCACCCTGCAGTTCAGCTCACTTTAATACCTTTACAATTCATAGAATCATAGAACAGTTTGGGTTGGAAAGGTCCTTAAAGATCATCTAGTTCCAACCCCCCGGCCATGGGCAGGGACACCTTCTACTGGACAAGGTTGCTCAAAGCCCCATCCTACGCAGTCTTGACCACTGTCAGGGATAAGGCATCCAGAGCTTCTCCAGGCAACCTGTTCCAGTGCCTTACCACCCTCATAGTGAAGAATTTCTTCCTTATACCTAATCTATACCTATTAGACTAGGTATAGATTATATATATAAATATAGAGATACCATGGCCGGAGGGTTGGAACTATTATACCTCTATCTATAGATATATCTATAAATAGAGATATATCTAAATATTTATATATATGTATATATATATAAAAAGAACTACTGTTATATACTTTGTTAATTAAACATCCAGAGAGTAATTTTACGGGGTTTTTTTTTTTTTTTTGAGTTGATTTATTAAAGAGTAAAACAATTTCACGGATCAAGAATTTCCAGGGGTTTGTCTGGCAGGTTGATGGAGGTGATTCTCCACCTCTAGTCTGCTCTTGTGTGATCCCACATGGAATACTGTGTTCAACTCTGGGGCCCCCAGCATAAGACAGACATGGATCTGCTCGAGCAGGTCCAGAGGAAGGCCATGAAGATGACAAACATCTAAACTCTTTAACAGCAAAGGAACTGAACTTTGCAGAGACAAACTGACTTAACGTTGAGGGTCCTTTACAGGTTTCTTTTGACGAGCTTTGTCTGAATGTGGCAGTGTGCCCATCATCTGGGAAAGGTAGCACAGCAGCGATGGAAGCCCAAATTTGCCAGAATTCTGAGGTGGATCTACCGTCTCCCTAATGCGTTCACCAAGAAAGGCTAAAAGAATTTTCAACTTAAAAGAGAGGGTAGGAATTGGACATTTCTTAAGTAGAAAAATAAAATTATTATGTCAGATCCAACAGAAATTAATAGGATTACACAGAGCTCTTTCCATTTCCCACAGTGTCCTTGGAGGCAGATCCTTATTCCATATTGGGGTTCCCCATTCCAACTGGGGTCAATTAACACAGTGACTTTACATGGCAAATCGTCCTCAGTCCCTCAGGCCCCTCACAAGCTCTCTCTTCTCTCTCAGTTTCAGCTAGACTTTCTTCTCTCCTCGCTGTAACCTCTCAGGCTCTCTGCAGGAGCTCCTGGCTCAATGAATCACCCGGTAATTTCCCTACCTGTGGCATGTGCTGGAAAAGCTTTGCCTCGAGCACATCATCGATCCCGCTGCTCTCCCCACTCTCCTGCAGACAGTACCTACAGCTGAAAACTCCATCATGACCAGTCATGGGATACTGGGTTGGCCACAGTTCTCTGAACAAGTCCCTGGTTGCTGCAGCCATCTTCTGCTAATGTACAGCCTGTGCTTCTGCCAGAAGAAAAAAAGAAACCAGAAACCAGAGCCACAAGCCATGGACCTGCTGCTGGTGAAGGTGAGGAGCACACCTCTCCTGCCCTGGTCAGCTGGAAACTCAGAGAAACCAGTCTCCCCTTCCTTTCACGGGCTTCAGAACACCTGGGCATCTTAAATAGACACAACACCATCATGAACTACCCAGAATCCCCTCAAGTCTGTTTATAATAATGCAGTTGACTACTTTAAACCACGAAGATTCAGCTGTGTAATCCAAAGTACTTTGCCCTTCTCATATGCAGTCACTGATTTGATATCTATGGAACTGCCATTTTGCAGTCACTGCTCTACAAAGACTTTCCCACCTACAGACTGTTCCATACTTTCAGGTATTAATTACAGCAATACAAAGACTGATAAAGATACCATACACATTCTCAGCATTCAAAACACACAGACTACTGTGGCAGTAAGGCCCCACTATTTCTTCATTAAATTTATATGCAGCCTAAATGTGATGGCATTAGTACAAGACAGGGACTCCTAAGGCCAATCCAGTAGTTAGAATCATGTCCAAGGAGGTATGTTAGTAAGTATGAATAAGCATATCAAGAGTTAGCAAAATAAATTGTTGTATGTAACTGCAAATGGTTTCATTTATGGGAATCATGTCTATAAATACTACAAAGGTTACAAAATATGACAGTTCACATCTATCCTATTAGATGTAACAGAAAAATATCGTCATGAAATCACACACTGCTTTGAGGTTTCAAGACCACAGTTTAATGGACATGTTAATCCCTGTGAATAATCCCTGAACGATCATGAACTGAGTGCTTAGAGAACTCTTGAATACTGTGACTTGCACTCTGAAGTTGTGTTAATGTCATTTTTTTCAGTCCATAATGGAGAGGTAGTATAATTCACTGAGTTATTTCATCCTCTGTAACGCACTTGAATCGATTCTATATCTGGCTGAACAGAAATATGCCAAAGAATTAATCATCACCTGCCTCCCAGTTAAAACTATGAAGGCCAGTCTCCCTTGCTGTGAGTGTTCACTTAGTCCTAATTGAAGCAGCACTTAAATTTCGCAGTAGAAAATTCGCTCTGAGAATTCCCCTCCATTCCCATTCTCCTTCCATCACCCTCCCTGCCCATTAAACTGTTTTCTGTTTCAAAATCAAAGAACAGCATGAAGCTTGTCATGGATTTTTATTGCTGTAGTAATACATATGGGTGGAATGCAAGTGACAGAGGAGAGCTGGCATTTTTTTCACTCTGCTAATCTGCTTTTGAAACAAACTTCACATGCATTAATTGTTATTATGAAACAATGGCAAAAAATATTTTTTCATCATGTTTCTGAAAGTAGAATTATACATGGAACAAATGACTTTTTGAAAACACAGCTTAGGACCAAAAAAAAATAACAGTTCCACATAGAACAAGCATAAGTTTAGAAAATTTTACAATAGAAAACAAAGTATCATAGAGTATTAAGGATGAATGAGATTTAATCTGAACTGTATTTATTTCAGCTAAACAGATAACTGATTTGCCAAGGAAAAAAAGATTGATTATGGTTCAGTTTCACAAAGACATGTGTGTGAATGTGTGTCTAATAACAATAAAGTATCTAATCAGCTGAATGGATGCATAACATTTGTCACTTTTACATCTGTATGTGTACATATTTAAATTACACAAAAAACTTCATAACTAAAAAATTGGAATAAACTGGATGCTGTAGCCCAAAATATTACATATCATCATAATTTCAGTATTCTTTGACAATTTCTGAAAAAAAATCCCATGAGTTGTTCTGCAAGGAACAGGACAGTCCCTACTATATTTGCACTAAAATCTTGGCGAGAGACAAGAAAATAAGAAAGGAAAAGAAGAGAAGAAATTAGAAGATACAAAACTGGATTCTAGTCCCAACTAAAATGATGCTAGCTGTGTTAGTGACATTACAATTAATTGTTAATTATGAGCACCATATATTTGTACAGAACTAGAAAAAACTACAATCTAATTTAACAAAATCCTAAAATTTAAGGCAATAAAATATTCTTTTTAACTATATACTATACTATGCAAAATGAAAAACCAGGTGGCATATGGAACTTCAGCCCCTGCCTAACCTCTCTACTAGTAACATGGGGATCTTATTCTTTCATAAAGATGCCATAAAGTGACTAACATTTATGAATTGTTCAGATACAAAAGGGTGAATGAAATAGAGAAGTATGTAAAGAAAGGAAATTCTCATCTCAAAAGAGAGTTAGAGCAGTGTGATCGCAGATAATACATAGAACAATGATTTTTGTACATGAAATTTGTGCATTTAGGGAGACAACAGTCTTCTAGAAAAGTTAGTACAAGAAATTGAATATATTATTGTAATACAATGCCAAAGTTAAAATGAGTTAAGATTTCAAATCAAACTTAAATCTCTGATTTTCTAGTTTCTTTTAGAACTTAGGGGTGGGGTTTTTTATATAATTTTTTGTTTCCCAAAACTACTAATTGTAAATTAGTAATGGGCTTTGTAAAGAAAGTTCTTTCACAATGAGAACATAACCAATCTTAACAAAACCCCAAAAGATGTATTTAGATGTGTAGTTTTAAGTCCCATCATACAAGAGTAGCTAAATTTTCACAACTAGCCCTTCCTAGTAGTTGAACTTCTCTACACCTTTGAAAACTGTCTTAGAAGATTGTGACACGCAGATTCCGCCCATGCACAAAAAATTACGTCAATTTAACCAGATTCAGATATGCGGGAAGTGTCCTAGTTTTGAGAAGTGATGAGCATCCAGAAGGCCCAGACATAAAACGGATATCAGTGAACGCATAGTCATGTTCAGCTGACAGAACTGGTTCAAATCTGTGGCGGACAATTTAAAAAAAAAAAGGTTAAAACAAGCTTTTCCTACTAATAAATCAATGAATTGGCACAGATTAAAAGGGCATGAAGTGTCCAAATCAGAGACACAAGAATTCATATATATGGTATCTTTCATCTAAGGAGCTTTGAAACATTAAAAAAGCCTAGTAAACAAGAAAATATCATTATTTTCTTTCCTTTTATCTAGATTCTTAGTTTCTCCATAAACTAGACAGATACCTAGAAGCACAAACTGAAAATGAGTTTTTGATAAGCATTGGTGAAATCTGTGCTTAATGACAACTATTGGATTGCATGATCCCTATTATCAATACATTTAAAAATTTGGACTGATTTCATATTAACTTTCACTGCACTTAAAAGATTGCTTCAACATCCAACTGAGGTAAAATGATATTTTTTTCAGTGCATACTAGACTGACTTCACCGATCGTAGCAGACTGAATTGTATTTTTGTAAGGCTCTTCAACAGGGAGCCAAATAAATAGTTTTTTCCCTGCTGCATGGTTTGCTGTTTGCTTAAGCAAAAATCCAATTTTTGGAGAAGGCTCCACAAGGGCTAAATTCCCTGCCATTTACAAGTGCCCCATTAGGGTAGCTTTCTATATGGAAATAACATTCCAAGCAAGGAGAGAAAGACTAGGTCTGAGGTCCACTGTTCCTGATGTGTTTTATTATTTCTTTTTCAGCTGAAGAGCAAAGCTGTGCTCCCATGAGAAAGACAGAGTAATATCTGAATGCAAATATCTCAAGAAACTGGCGTTTCCTTAAAAGTAAAATCCTCTCTCTCTTTTTATTCTATCCCCCCAGTATGCATCAAGGACGAGGGGAGACCTGACAGCTTCAGACTCAAGCTGTCTTTTGTTAAAAGGTTTTTAATTAGAAATTCAAAGAAAAAACTCCTACTGGGGCAGCATATATTAGAAATGTTGGGATTTGGGCTTGATTACAGTTTTCTTTAGTAGAAATTTTTATTTTAAAACAACTATAATTAGAAGAATGGGGTGAATGAGACTCTGTGCATACAGTGGCAGTATGAAGAATTACCAGTTATTAGTGTTATCACATCTCAAAGAGGGGAAAAAGTAAAATGAAAGCTTTTAATTAAAGTTCATAGAGGTGCATTTAATTTAGATCTCCTAGGACAGGCATCCTCAATCTGCAGGATTAGAATGGATTACAGAAATAATTTTTACTGAAATATAACAGCCATATAATGAACTCTTGACATTCATCTACCTCTGAAGTAATAGTCAAGAAGCATCCTCTAATAGTTCGCAGTTATGCATTTAAATTTTTTTTAACTACAAAAGCTGTATTTAAATTGATCTCCTTTAATTCAGGGATGTAATTATTACAACAACAAAAATTAAGGCATTCTCTACTTAACTGGAACGCTTCCACACAGCCTTAAAGCACAGATGAACCAATGCCATCAATCCCACAGTCCACTCATGCTTCCACCATGTGCATAGGAAGAAAGACTTTTAGGGTTCACCAGACCAAAGACGTAGGGAGAGGCCCTGTGACGACGGCTGCCACACAGCTGCTCTTGCCCTGACGGATACAGCGGCCATCTCAGGCTGGAGTTCACATGTGTTTCTCGTGTACAGACAGGACATTTCATGGTCACTGGACTGTTCTTGTTAATGGCAGGCAATGTTTAGAGAGAAATCCCAGGAAGAGAGAGCAACCTAGCACACAGTGCTGGTCACAGAGACTTAATGAGATCTGAGTGACGCAAATTGTACGCGGCAGGTCAGGCCACGTACCTCCCCTGTGGTTTGAACAACAACGTTAATCCCTCCTTGTCTGAGGGCAGCATCATCACACTTTCTGTTCACCACCAAAAGCTAGACCAGTTTTGTGATGCATGGGAGAACATTCACATCGAGTAGTGGGCAAAGGGCACTTAAGAACCTGGCGGGATTGGACGCATATATTGCATACCTGATTTAATTTACTGAGTTATGCTTTTGTCTAGGGATATTTTGCACTAGAATACTGACCACTAGCTCACTGTTAAGCTATAGTGATTAAAGCTGTTGAGTGTCAGCCTGTGGATTACTAGTAGCATTTACAAAGCAGCGGTTTGAGTTTGACAATTTGCCACTTCACCTGCCTTCTGAAAATGAGTTATGTACATGTACTGTATGAATATTTATATTACAGAGTTAAACATGTATTTAAAGTGTATTCATAATTGTCCTTTTATACAAAGAGGGAATGAGAGGCCTTTGAGGAAAAAGTAGGAAACCAGCATACATAACACCCAATCGAAAAAGGAATGGAAATAATTAAAGAGTTAAGTTTATGTAAGTCATTAAATTACATCAGATGGCCAGGGTTTATAGGTGAGACAAAAATGAAAACATTTTTTTCTTTTTCACACAGGGTCAAAATAGGAACATCCCATGAGAAGCGACCAGGAACTTTGCTCTCCTCAAGACAAAGGTCCTAGGAACCCACACAGTCCTACCTGCTTAGAACAAGTGACCTGAAAAATACCACTTGAAGAGAATTCACTTTTTCTCCTAAAGCTACTTCAGTATAGGCCCTCTGCAGATTGTGGTTTCTATTTTGACCAAAGCCAGAATGCGTGGAGGTCTATGTATCTTATTGCACACGTCTGCGCACATGTTCAGCGTGGGTATTACTGGTGAGAGCGCCGTTTTGTACACAACAATAACTAGACTTTTCTACATCTGATCTGCTCCTGAGTTCATAAGCTCAGTTCAAAATTACCTTTTGAAAGTTCAGTTTGAGATGTCTTATCTCATTAAGCTATTTCCTACCTATATTCACTTAGTTTAACTTATTAATTGCTATTAATATCTTATTAAGTGCTATTGCTCCTTCATAATGTAATTTGTTGCATTTTACAGGAGTTCAAAGGTGGCTGCCTTAACATATTTATGCGCCATTTACAAAGTACATGTATAAACATGATAAACCACTTTTGGACCTCTGAGTCCAAAAAAATCAGTAAAATACTATCAGAGATTACTTTTTTTTAATCTTAATACTACTGGCACTACACAGACTTGTTTACTTGCATTTAATTAATACCAATAAACAAGAATCCTTCCTAGGAAGATTTCCGAGTCTTGCTTTGCACGAACAAGGTCCCAGTTCTGTAGAAGACATATGCATGCACGTATGTATTTCACCATAGAATACTTCAATATTTAGAAGAATTCAGAGCATAGTTAATTTTTACTAAGAAAAGATCTTCACTTTTTACTTTTAATTCTTCTATTTCCTAATCAAATTGAGGCTTTAATGACTTTAATTTAAAAATTTTATAATAACCTTTAAAGTGAATGTATTAAAAAAACAACCATTGCTTAGAAACAGTATAAATCCCTATAAAACTCTGAAAGCTGAGCTCAAGGCAGTAATTGTAAACATGAAATTGCACTGAGCTTATTCAAATAACCTACTACGGTGTCTCCTTCAATACAATTACATATTATTAGATTCTATAATTTTTTTCTTGGTTTTGTTTGGGGGATTTGGAGGTTTTTTGGTAATTTTTACAAGCTTTACTATCTTGGAATCTATTTAAAATTTGCCTGTTATTAGGTTTGGAAAAAAATAAACCAGTCCAATTTAAAAGCATTACAAATCCTAAAAATGCATAAATCTTCATATAAGTTACCATTAATAAAAATTATCTAAATGACCTCTAAAGAATGATTTCCAACCACGATGTACTTGGTGTTAGAATTTTTGGACATAGATAATGAATAGATTTAAAGTTGCTGCATATTTTATACACCTCAGTAGTACTGCTGTTCAGGAAGAGTTCAAATTGCTTTTAGATATCACTAGGTGTTGTATCAGTTTACTGTAGTTTAAATAACAAGCGAGTTCAGCTGGGAAAAATACCAATAAATCCTGGCAACAGTGACTTGCTAGGATTAGACAGCTACTGTTTTGCCTTCATTCTTAGCTACATTAATTCCTAGTACCTCAAACAATCTTGTTACATTTCAAAGTTTTTTAGGATGAGAGGAGGGAATTCTGACTTTAAAAAGTAGACTGGTGTTGAATTGTTAGACAGTTGAGTCCAGTGTGTCTTTCATATTCAATATGTGCGTAAGTCTTCATTTTAATGCTAAATATCAGCATGAATGGCTAGAGCAAGTTAAAAATGCTTTGCACCTAAACAATCGTGAACTGGGAATAACTGTATTACATGAAAATAATTACATGTCTAAGGTCACTTTCTACTATGGTCTGTGAAGAATTCTTAGTGCGTAGTAAGTATGACACAGATTAAACCAGTCACTGCAATTCTTAAAACTTGAGAACCTATTGGGTTTTCCAATATGGCAATATCAAGTGAAAGTTACTATTATTCAATTTCAGATAGCTAAGAACAAGTAAAAGCCCTCTGAAAATCAATGTCATTTTTACTCTACTAAAACTTCTTATGCTAAATGGCAACAGCTGTTCACACCATAGTGAAGAAATTTAGTCAGAATATTTTTAAATGGTTTTAATTTGGACATTCTTGTTGCCAACAGTTGCATGAATGATGTCCAGAAGCTGGTACAGCTGAACCCACTTGAGATGATGCCCACTCTTACACAGAAAACATATAAATCCCAAGATGCTCAGGGACAGGCACTCTGCAGCATAATTGCTGACCCTCATATTTATTGTAAAAGGTTTCTTATGCAGTTTTCAAGAGACCAAGTACAGAAGAGTAACTAGAAAGGGACTACAGAAAAAAAAACAAAAAAAAAAGAAAAAAAAAAAGGAAAAAAGAAAAGATTGCGTAACTGCTACTTATTTCAAAGGAGACACCATTTTCAGAACTTAAGATTGTGCCGATCCAGTGACGAGGATCAAGGTCCAGCTAGCCCAGTATCTTGTTTATGAGGACACCAATCAATAAGGAAGACCATAAGAATTGGAGAACATATGCAATAATGAGCAGTGCAACAACATAAACTTCTTCAGATGTGTTCCACTTAGTTCATATGTTGGACTCTTATCTGGTCTGTTTTATTCTGAAGCCAGCAGATAATGGACAGAAGCACATATATTTACAAACTTATCCAATGATAGCGTTAGACATCTGAAAAATGTGCCCTCTCTGGCAGTTTTCATAAAAAGCAGCTTAAAGCTAAGCAGTTTTTTTATAGTGCAAAGCTATTAACATATATCCATAGGTTATATATAAAAAAAGTATGGAAAGTGTTCTGATATTTTTGGATAAATGTTGACCAGTAAGTAAAAAATATTCTTAATAAATCTCACTTTGGGTATTTTAACATACTTTAGGATTCCAAATCTCTTACATCATATTAAGCAAAATGCCCAGCTGCTTATCAAAAATAAATCCTATCCTAAGCACAAATCTCTTAATATAATACAAAATATAAACCATAAATATTATATTAACCTTCACCAGTGATTTTGCTGTGGAAAATCCCCTGCCACTTTCTACCTACAGCCAGACTATGACTGTATTAAGAACAAATCATGATATCATCAAGTTGGCCCATTATACTTCTTATTTCTGAACAGCAAAGAACATAATTATTACATCTTTTGGTTTTGTTTTCACTCCTGGAAAGATTTTCAAGAACCTGCCCCTTCTTGATCCTGGTCTCCCCAGCTACTCCCACTTACTCTAGGTAAAACTCTGAGAGCAGCACACCTTGGGACATTTTCATAAACCTATGTGAAAGCTAGTGCCAGTGCCTAGCGCAGCTATTGCAACTATCTGTCCACAGGAACAAGAAAATGAAAAAAAAAACCCCAAAAATCCACACAAGCATAGATATTAGCTATTTCTAAATAGATTCATTCATAGGCTCTTCAACTTGACATGAATTGAAAAGACCTTTTATATCAATAACATTTTAAAATAGTCTTTTAACTACATATGTATAAGAAGAACGACACTACGTGGTGAAATCGGTTAATATTATCAGAAGGTGAATTCAGCATATCTGCAAAGAACGTGCTGTTATTTTTTTTAAACACATTTTCCTTGGCTGATTAATGAAGAACTTTTGAAACAATTTAATCTGTCCAGGGATGCGAATGTTAGTTTATATTTTTCAAGGCTGATTACTGAAGAAGTTCAAAGCGGTTTAATCTGTTCAGGGATGCTAAACAAATATGTCAACATTCATTTTACATTTGTGTCTACCACAGCTAAACTAGAATAATGCTGGAAATAGATTGCAGTACTCTGTTTGCTCAAGGAAAAAAAAAAGTCAATATGCTTCATATTTTATAGAAGATGCAAACTCCTTTCTAAGATGAATGCTTTTCAGATTGAAGTTTTCAGTAGCTTTACTGTGCAGATTATGGTCTGGCGTTCTGCCATATAATGATATATAACCTTAGAGCTCACTATTATGCAAATAACAATTTGGCTAGGAGATCTGAGTGCTTAGATTTTCTCTGAGGACTATTATGTATTTCAAACTTTTTAAACCAAATTATATTTGACATTTAATTTGAACTCAACTTATGTAGAAAAATGATTTTTAAAACCCTCTTGTGTACATTGCTAATAAGAAAAGTGTTACATTTTAATTTTTCCTTTTTTTCATATGTCAATATGTATGCACACAGTAGGTTTAATTTGGATAGAGAGGGAATATACCATTATATAGTCCAGCATATATGGAAGGGTATTCTAAGCAAGGATTGCTTAGTACAAAGTAAAATAAATATGTGAGACAGTAACAAAAAAGTTAAAATTCATACATGCATCTCCTATTAATTAATTCTTACAAAATAAGACTGACAAGTACATATGCATTCAACCATGTTGTACAGGGAATTAATACTGGAGAATGGCATATGAAACATAATCAGGTTCAGAAGCTGGTAATTAATCTGGGAAAGGTCAATTCTAAACTGCACTCTTCCTTTCAGACCTCTTAAATTTAGCTAGCAGGGTCACTACCACACTTATGGCAGAGATCACTCAATCTTCATCCTAGCTCTACCAAGGACACCAAGACTTAGTTCAGCACCAGGTTTTTTTACTATCAATGGCTCAAGCTCACATTTCAGAGGCTGGTCGAGCTATACAAGTGAATATTTGTAACCTGCAAATTCACAAACACTAAATCTCTCTGTCACACTGTCTGTATGTATGTATATGTTTAGATAATGTGAAGGATTAGATCGCTTACTCAGAGGTACTTATTCTTCTGTAGCTTTGCACCCTCTTTATTATACTATCTTAGATGTAAATATTTGTTAAGAGGCTTTGTTACCTTGAACGAGCACAGTCACATATCCATCATATCATGTCAAAATCCTAGCTCTCTGAGGTTCTAGGACGCTGACATTATTTTTATTTGATTAATTTTATATTAATAAACATATAGAAAGAAACAATGCCGGGAAGAGACTCTCAATGCCACTTAAAAGTGCATGGTTTCTCAAAGGTGGAATGTGTCTTAAGTCCTCATGAATTTCATAGAAGATCAGAGATTTATAAAACCATAAAAAAACCCATACACAGACTGTGTAACTGAGAAGATCCTTGTAGTGCCTTGACATGCATCCAGCATGTCAAAATTAGTCACATATTGATCATTTTCATACCTTTGGGGCCAATGGGTCTATCTTTAACAAGTATTAGAGAAGTACTTATAAACTGGAAGCATAGCTAGAACGTTGACTAGATGTTGCAGTTGAGTATCTGCCTATACCTTAACGGATAATGATTTGGGCATGGGTTTTTCAGAAGTTTTACTTTTAGGGATGTCCCCAAGATACAGCGTGTACAGTTCTTTAAAAAGTCCTGTGGTCAGAGCAAGGCAGTTCTCTGTCAGTCCAGACACATTTAAATAGATGACTGTGAGATGGAGGATAACACAGCAACCGGAACAAGGTGGTAGAAACTTACAATAAGCAAAATTTAGGCAGGGAATTAGAAAGTTTCTAACTACTAGAGCAGAAATGTTTACATTAATATCATCATGACAAGAATAATGACTAATTAGGAATAAGCATAACGTTGAGGAATTTAAAGTAGTTTTCAATATTTTCAAGACCCAGTTTTGACATCTACAGCTATAGGATGCTGCATCATGTATCTCAGTTTGACTTAGAATGTTTGTTCATGTATAATAAGAGTTAAAAAATTATGAGCAATGAAGACAAAAGAATATAGTCTTGCACTAATAAGGAAATTGGAGGAATTGCTAGGTGGAAAAAAAACTAAGATCAAAGAGGGAAGGACACAGCTAAGTGTTTGGCAGCTATAAAGTACTTCACTTTTGTCTCAGGAACACTCAGGCTTTTTGCAAACTTGTATGTTACCTTGGAGGTTTACTGCACAAAGTAAGAGAAAAGGTACCCAAGGACCTTGAAACTGTTGCATAACAAAAACTCAACTAGTTTGTTTGTTCAAAAGTCTTAAATATCTTGCTCTGCACAAAACAGAACAAAAAATCCAGTTTAAGAAGTCCTGTCATCATTTATCCCTCAGTCTTTGATGTTAATATTTTGCTTCTATGCAGTAATGATCTTCACACACCAGAAACAACACTGTAACCTGTGGCATGCAGGGAGAACGCTATTACCACACACTCCAGAAATTTTGTATAGGAATTGGTTCTGCTTGTTCACGATAATCTTTCCAACCTTTCACTGTTCACTTTCCATTCAGACATGTCAGTCAGTGTTTCTCCTCCAAATGTTTCTTAAGTCCCCCTAGCACGCATGCTTTCATCTGTTCTATCTTGAGTGACATTTTTCTGTCAAGGCGCACAAAAGGATCTCTAAATGTTGAAAGGACCTCCATGCCTGATGAGCACCAGTGAACTCTTGAAAAGATTAACCGAAAAAGGTATTTCAACATTTCCCAGTGTATGGTTTAGGTAATAGGAAATGGTAGATGAAAGCACTAAATTTAACATAGAACTGATTAAAAAAAAAAAAATTGCAATTTGCTTTGATTTTTTGAAGACTTCCATTCAAGTTAGCACTGAATTTGAAGTAAAGCAAAATTATAAAAACCCTTCGACAAGAATACTGTTATAGTGAGTTGCTGTTTGGGGCAAATGTGTTCTTGGACTGCTACAAGAATCTCTGTGGTAATGCACGAGTTTTAAACATTGTGAATGCTTATTCTATTATGGCAGCCCTTGCCAATATATATATGCCAATACGTATCTAAGGATTTGCCAGTGACCCAGTTATCAAATTTATTTTTCAAATGTTTACAGTGCAGCCAAAAATTCACTCCTAGGAGAATACTGGCATTCCAACTTTTCACTTAAAAGAAAACTTTTTCTTGCAAGATTGCTCATACTTAGATTGGTATGGTGCAATAAGCACAAATATCTCAAGATATCTTTCAAGATTTCTGTTTGTGTTACTAGGTCCTAAAGTACAACCCTGAATTATTAACTTAACAAGTATTAACTTGATCTTGCAAACAAACACTAACCCTCCATAAATCTTGACCTAATGACATGCTAGACAGACAGAACTCAAAATGGCTAAAAGACTTTTCAGTTCATCTACACTCATACACATTGTCCCAACATAAATAGCAGTGTCAAAATAATTCACATGGAAATTGTAGAAAAATCATGCCTCTAGAAGTTTGAATAAAAGAAGAAAAAAGAAACTGAAGCTATGACTTATTCTCTGAGCAAAAATTTTTGGGGTTTATGTTCTGAAAATCCTTAAATAAAATTTGAGAGTTTCAAATAACTTCAGTATTCAGTCATTTAGAACTGATGTGTGCCTATAGTAAAAGGGAGAAAACACTTTTCCTTACCAAAAAGCTCAGTAGCGAGCCATGAATTTAGGGGAAACTGTTGTGATTACAGTCTATAAAACAGACCAGGAAACCTCATCCAACTTTAACCACTGATTCTGAAAGTGATCTAGTCATGGCAGTGTACAGCTAAGAGCATTAGTCCATGCAGCACTTAATTTAGCTAGATTTCTTGTTTTTCCCAAGCCAGATAATTAAAGGTAGCTAAATATAAACATTACATTCATATCTGCTGTGTACACATACTCAAGCTCAGTTTGGAGACGGGTAGAAAAATCCACAAGTTTTTGTGTGTATTTGTTGTATTATCATATAATACCATAAAATAAATGGTACAGACAACTTTACTTTTTTTTTCCATTAAAAAACCAGGAATTATCATATCTAGAATAGGAAACAATTTCCCTAATCCAGGGCAAACGACAGTGTGCAGGGACTGACCCACCAGATTCCTTATATAAATGAAAAGCATTTTCTACTCCAGGACATACTGTTAGATAAAAAGCATAGATTAATCAAATGATGCTGTTCTGACATTAACTCAAAATATTCTTTTGAATTATAATCTCATTATTAGAACTAAGCACATAATTCAAAGCAAATTATTTCCTCAATAATTTTTCCTCCTATTCTACTCCCACAATGTCTGTGAGAAGACTGCAGCTCACCCGAGTTGAATCACCATTCACTCAGCATTCATTCACCATTCACTCAGTTGTTTTGGGCAAAACTTTGGAATATTTCAACAACTGTTATTCGATTTATTTATTTATTTAAGTTTAAGCTTTGCCTTGTGACGCTGTTTTACTGGATATAGTCAGGTACTGGATGAGCGTAAGCCAAATGGAAGTTATGGTGAACACAGTTATTGAAAAATTACTACCCTGGGTAAGAACTCTTTCTCTCACCAAGTACATTCTCTGTATCAGGGAAACCCATTGCAACTGGGTAGAGTAAGCTAAGGGAAATATCAGATACATCTTCCTTATTGTCTATTGTTTATATATGCTACTTATTTTCCCCCTGAACATATGAATAAAGCACCACACTGCATGCTGCTTCTGCTAAAGAAACAGACCTAAAACAGGAAAATCAGGGTAGTGAAGAAACAAAGATTGAGAAGCAAAGATACTTCTAAGAAAAGTTGTTATTTAAAAATGGAAACAAATCCAAAGCAATTTTTTACTAAATGCTTTGAGATTAGTTCATACAAAGTGCTGGCACTGTTGTAACCTCTGGGGTGGCTGGCTGCACAGAATCCAGGCCTTTTAATAAAGGCTCAGAATGTGCTTTTAATTACTCAGTATTAACAGTACAACCAGATTCCAATGATGAAGTACATTAAGTGTGCAGTCAGCAAAAATATTCCTAAGTAGTACTCTTTAAGCAATTAAGGATATTAATTAAAAAGTCTGCAAGGTTATGCATGATGTAGCAATGGAGTATCAAGTTTTCATGCAAACATCCACTCTAGAAAACTTTTTTTGTGTGCATATCTGTTTTTTGACAGTCTAAAAAAAGCACAAAAACATAAAAATCCTAACATGTGGCAAAGCAAATTTAACGTATAAAAACTCAGGATCAAAATTCCAGTTCAAACTTATCATAAATCCCAAGTATGTCTACTTGTATTGTATTCCATGATGAAAGCTTGCCTACCAAAAAATCCAAGAAATTTAACAGATCGGTAATTAATAAGAGCACATCTAAATTTTCCTCTCCTTTTCTTTCCTTTTCCTGCAGCTATTCATAAAAAATCTACTTAACTCATAGAATAGGAAATATCTACAATGGCTTCAGTTACTTATAATGTTGCAACATGCTCAATTAAGATTCTCTTCTTTTAGTTTAACTATTACATAGAGATATACGCTACTCATTCCT
>NW_010535366.1:100792-151607 GCF_000687285.1 Phaethon lepturus
GAAATACACCAAGACAGCAATAACACCCCTCTTGTACTAAATCAGTTTTTATTAACTATGTGATCTTGTAGACCATGAAGAATACTGATTATGAGATAAGGGCTCACCTTCCTCTTTAATCCCAAGCAACAGTGTCCCATATTAGAAAGATACCTGGCAGACCAACATCAAAAAAAACACCCCCAAGTAATAAACCAACCAACCAACCAAAAAAAAATTATGCAGCACCATCAAAATTTTCATGGGACTATAACATGGACAAGCACTTATAAGTGCCCAATAACTTCCTAAGAATTTCTGAAATTTAAATGGTGCTAATTTCACTTATTTCAGAGAGACTAACTAGCTTTTAAACTATTTTACAAGATGTTTCTGTACAAGAATGAACCATGTGAAAACATCCATTGTCTATGATCCTTGGAAAGATTTCTTTGGTCTGTTATTAGTGCTCTTTGCGATGACAACAACAGACATTTCGGAAATAGAGAAGTCACACAAAGCTGCAGACCTCATAAGGAAAGAGGAACAGATGGTTTCACTAACGAGTTTTCTAAAATACACACCCTGTCTTCAATGGACACAGTGCAGTAGCTGAAGTGCTCTAGCAATTATTTTCTTAAATGATTAGATCTTTTCTAAACAGATTTACATAGTCCAGTTGTACTAATCTATCAACTTTGAAACAAGCTCTGCCATAATATGTTAAATACCAGCCAAAAGGCAGATCAGTAAAAGTCCATTTTCATGGTGGATAGACAGTTGGGTTACTTTGCCTCATTTTCAAGTGAATGTATGGAGTAAAAAAAAAACCAAAAAAACCCCAAACCAAACAAAAAAAAACCCCAGTGTGTGCTTACTCTGCAATGGTGTTAAAGAGTGACTAAAGACATTTAATGTTAAATGAAGCCTTATGAAATGTATTTATCTTTATTGTGCTTGATAAGGAAAAAAAACCTTTCTTTTGTTAGTTCAACATGTAACAAGTAGGCAAACATAGTGAAGTACACTGCAAATTATATGATTCAGTATGCAACAGTTTCAAACGATTTATTGCTTAGAGAAACCTACTCTCCCTCTGTGCAAACTGAAGGAGCAAAGAAAAAGAATAAAGAAGCACTAGCTAACATACCCTTGACTCTTCCCAGGCAGCCTAATTCAAAACTATCGCCTTTATTTATTACTGTGTTGTAGAATTTTCTTGAGTATCTCATAGTTATCTGTTGCTGGATGTTTGTCCAAATTTCCCACTTCTGGATCCTGGCTATTAAATAAATAACACAGCCATTGGCACTGCCAAAGGCACCACAGATGTTTGGGAATTAAAAAAATTCCATACTTTGTTTCAAAATCATGACAAATAATTATGGTGCTATTTAATTTTTTCCATTTCTATTAAAATAATAATTGTTTTGAGACAAAATCTCATATCACAGTATAAAATTATTATGAGTTTTAAAAAGAACACAAGTAATAAACAATGATGAAACCTGTTATCAATTTTAAAAGCCACAATCTTTTCTGGAGTATTAGATTGTATATTGGGTCATTTCCTCATTAACCATAATTCCTATAGGACAAAATTTGAGATTTTGTGTTTGGTTTTTTTTGTGGGTGGTTTTTTTTGTGTGGGGGGTGTTTTTTAAGGAAAATAGTTATCGGCTAGATCCATGTCTGTGATTAAAATTCCTAGTAGAATCTATGTTTCTTTTGCAAACATGGATTCCTTGATTTTTGTGGATTAATTTGCTGTCATTGGTGAGTATAAGTCCTTAAGTTATGAGTTTACCAAAACTTTTCAAGTTACTTAAGAATCTAAATTTAATATAATACACCTCTGGAGGAAAGATTAGTTTGGCAGTATTAATCATGCATCAGTGCATCATTCCAGTTTTTACAGCTACAACTGTACTGGAGGAATAAATAGAGTGATTATTTGGGACCAACACCCTTTTTCCTAAAGGAAACAATTACTTATGAATATTTTAAGGGTTTTTTTCTGCCGCCTTTGATAATTGACTAATTTTCAGTTAGTAGAATTCATTTGTTTTAATTGATCCATTTGTGCTAGTTAGTTTAAAGAAGATAAAGGTTCTGACATTTCCCCATTCTGTTTGTGCATTTATTTTTAATTTTTTCCTTCAGTCTTAGCTATGGTGAACAGCTGGCACTCATTGTTTGATAAAGTATTATTAAAAAAAAAGACAAAAAACCCACAACCCCCATGAATTCAAAACAGGAATAAGCAAGAACATTTCACCTCTAGTTAGAGTATACTTAATGGTTGTCAAAAGAATCTGTGTACTGAAATGATACTCACTCTCTCCTTACCATACCTTTTAGATGTGGCACTTAGGAACATCTCAATGTCTTAATACAAAATGTACACTAAGTTTAATACTTCATAAGCAAATCACTATGTTTTTTGCAAGTCTTGGAAAGAAAACATTCCTCAATTCTCTCAAAGAATATGGCTTAGTTAAAGTACTCTAGCTCTTAAATTAATAATTTTTTTCTACAGCATTTATTATATTATCATCCATTATTTTCTGTTAGACTGTCCTTGTTTAGTATAACAAAAAATGTGACAAAAATATTTAGAACTTGAATCGCTGAAACTTTCAAGTTACAACTTAGAAGGACTAACCTGAACTACAAGTTCTTAAAAACCACAGCTGTGTGCAAATTATCTGTGTAAATTATGGGTAACATATCACTTGGATGTTGTGGAAACTGCATGAATAAGTAAAATTGCATGAGTAGAATCCATGAATACTAAGCAACAGACACTCCATTCCTGTGCAAGTTTTTACTGCATGCCTCAAGCATGGTGGGGAAGAAGCCACCAAATGTTGTGCAAGTTGAACCATTAAAGTACAACAATCCTCTCAAATGCATTGCTTAGTGTCATATTGTTATTATAAAATGGAAATTGTTATATTAAGGAAACGATCATATCTATATATTCAACAGCCTTTACTGCATTAGGGGTGACATTACTGGCAGAGGGTCTGGCAACTCCCTTTGCATCAAAAGTTCCAAAACTATTTCAGAAAAGTCCTTGAATCTAGAGCCAGCTCCTTTTACTAACAATTCCTAAAATAAGGAATAAAAAAAAAGACTGTTGTTTTGGTAAGACTTATTCTAGAATAACCTGCTATTTTGATGATTTATTATTGTTTAGCTCTAATTAGAACAAAATAAGAACTGACCATAAAGTAGGTGAAGCAGATATCGGCAATGTTTTCTAACTAACTGTACGCAAAGGTATACCAAACTCAGACGTGAACCTGATTTAACACTCTCCAAAAACAGAGCGTACAAAAGATTTCATAAAAGTATAGTTATTGTGAAAAATATGGCATTAGTTCATAATCAGATTAGAATCCAGCTCTTGTAAAGGTTCTCACTTTCTGCAGTGAGAACAAAAAGGGAGGGCATTATATATGCATTTTTCTGCAAGAAATTAACTGCGTACTCCAAGCACTAGACTTTACAGGCTAAGTTGCTGCAACAGCAACTTAGTCGAAACCAGTTCTGATGGCAGCCGGTTACATGCTTAAATTTTTGTGGCACATCTATATCCCATATAAACCTAAGAAAAGAAAGCATGAAATTAACCTGGTTTCCATCCTTTAGACAAACTGTCTTGCCCAATGTATAACCATACTTATGTTAGGTACTAACAACAGAATTGTACTTACTCTCACATAGATTAATGAGATCTGAAAGTATGTTCATTCTGATTTTAAGAATACTTCTCTCTGATAACTTATAACAGCTTTATTATAACAGCACTGCTCTCAGGTTAAGGTCCTATATGTGAAAATACTATGCAGAAATTTCAAAAAGGCCTCCAACGGATACACAGTAAATGAATCAGACTAAAGGGTGGCTGTGAGAAGTTTTATAAATTGCTGAATCCATTCCCCTTGGTGAGGCATCATATGGAAGTCCTTGTATGTACTTGAGGGCTATTTATTGATCTGGGGAACTGCATGAAAAGAGTGAAGATAAACATAATGCTTTTCTGTCTCAGTTGCTCTTTCCTTAACACGGTCAAGTTGAGCTACTTATATTGGCGATTAGAAAATGTCTTCATAGGAAGCACATTAGAGCATCTAACTCATTGCTTTAGGAAGTGGCTTTTGATAATATCATAATGGAAAATGAAATTTATTACATTGTTGGTTTATGATCAAATAATTTTATTGATTATAGCCAGAAGTCCTACCAGTCCGAGATAAAATGAACTACAGATCATATTAATGATACTCCAAACAACAGTATAAAGTTACTGATGCTCATTATCAGTGTTACCCCAACAATTTAAAATTAGAAGAAGTTATTTAAGAGTCCAAGTGACTTTTCTTTCCCCTGAAGGTGAAAAAAATTCTTCAGATTATCTGTAGGACAGTGTGAAAAGTTATGAAGGTCAAATGCCACATTGAACTGACCAAGAAAATTATAAATGTAATCTAAATGGATACTGTAGTTGGATAGACACAGAGATATATTTAGTAGACTGGGGTTGAAAGATGCTCAGAAATAAATGAACCGAAAACTGAAACTTTGAACAAGCATAATCTGTCCAACCCAAGACGAAAAGTAATTTAGTTTAACAGATTGTCCATTCTAATACTTCTATTTGAACTTTCCCATGGAAAAAAAAATAGTCACCATTATTTGCTCTCTAAAAATAAAGTGAACAAAATTCTAATAGTTAAATAATACCCACTCTGGTCATAGTCCTTCCAGTTCACAGATACTGCTAATAAAACGGAGTTTCTCCTCTATTAGTATCACTAGTAGTAAACTAATATTTATAGCTTTGAAGGTAGTAGTTCCTTTCACTATTTCCTGTGGGAGCGAAGCAGGACCCGCAGCAGAGGAAAACAAATTTAGAGATTGCTTAACCTACTTGGACATACATAAATTCATGGGACCACGCGAGATGCATCTGAGGGTGCTGAAGGATGTGGCGTGGTCCTTCTCAAACTAAATTGCACAATTCTGCAACAGCAAAGGATCTCAACAAAACAGAATAATAAAAAAAAAACCACACCCCACACCTCCCCAAAAAAACCCCACAAAAACCATAAATCTGAAAGAATCTACTAATCCATTGTTCGGTTTCTCTTGCTGGTTTGGTTTTTTGTTTGTTTGTTTGTTTTTTTGTTTGGTTTTGGGGTTTTTTTTTGCTGGTTCTTTTTTTTTTCCCCTTTTTCCTCCAAGTCAGTATTATTACACTAAGCATTAGTCTGAGCCTTTGTTATTAAATAAAACATTCCTTTATTCAAATGCAATGAAAAGCTCATTATGACTTTCCAGCTACCAGTGCAAACAGTGTACTTAGCCAAATGGTAATTGTATTGGTCTTCCTTCTATTCCAATACTGCTCTGAAACTTGTGTCCCTCAAATGAATAATTACCTACAAAATAATTAAATGTTGCTGATATGGTCTACTCATCCCACTTGTACATAGAAACAGCAAAGTCTGTCTTCCCTGAAATCTATCTCCGTCATGTTGGATAAGCTTACTGCCCATCACAGGGCTGGCATCGATCCCTACTCAATTACAGATGAACATAGCACCATATTAAAAGACAAATAAGGTTTAATTTTAATCACAGGCAGCCTGTAAGTCCATGTTCCATTATAGATTAAAAGAACCAATTATTTTTAAAAGTAAAGATTTAATGAAAGCCTTACTAATATATAGACACATTGCTCCCTCTGCATTCTAAGTCATACTCTGCAGTAATGGTTGAAATTGCTGCAAGCAATCTAAGTAAGGCATGGGGATGCATCTTGGAGAAGAATGTTATTCTTCAACTCACAAATACACTTTCTCAGCAGGGTTTCTTTTGTAAGATTTCTTTTCCAAAAGTGCAAAATCACAGACCATTTATAGAAAACAAATTAACTCCATGGCCACCATTTTATTGTTACTAAGAGCAAATGCAAAATAATTGCATTGAATCGGACAGAAATTCCACAGTAATGACACTGAATGCTGCTGAAATCACTTTATCCCGGATTCAGAAAGGTAGCTAGGAGCCTAATTCTCATTTGAATTCAATGGGAGTTAGGCACCTAAACATCTCTGAATCAAGACATTAGAGTCTTCCACCTGTAACAGGAGTTGGCTTGCATAATTAACTCAAGAATCTAGGTCATCTGAATTTTTATTTTCTTGCTATTCATTCTCTAGTAAGGGTTTCCAATCTTCCTTGTTTATTGAGGTACTATAATGTTTGTGAGACTGTGAACTAATAAAAATGTAGCTATAGAATGCTGTTGATATTATCTCTGAGAACATGAAGAGATAGATTTATGTTTTTAGAGAGACATCCACCCACTGGATAATCAGACAACAGCGTTGGCCAGTGCTATGAATGCAATTCCACTTGTGCTGAGAAAGTACGAGAAGTCATATATACACAAAGATAAGATCTCACTTTTTAAAGCTATTTTTATGTAATGTCATGCTATTGTTTAGGAATTGTATATATACTGTTCAATCAGAAATGCTTTAATGCATGGTAAAACCCCTTCTTCATTTTCTAAATTTAAACCTACCTTCTTTAAAAGGGTTAAAATCAAAGCACCATTTACCAACACAGACTTTGTTATACTAATCTTACAACTACCATCCACAGTTAAAAAATAATTAATACTAGAACTCCCTTGTCTATAAAGTACGAGTATTTTAGCTGCCCCCCTAATCTTTGAGGAAAAGTGTATCAAATACAACACTAGTTAACTCTGTAGAATGAGAACCTCATTGAAAAAGATGCAGGTATTTCTCAAACATTTTAAGTATCTCATATCAGAAGTTCACTTAGAAATCCTTCTAATGATAAAGAAATACTTGGTAAACCTCTCATCTACTTATAGCCAGTTCTTTTAGTTTTTAGCTTGCTAAATTCATTTTGGTTTTGTCCTCACTGAACTTGGAGGGAAAAAAAATCCCAAGCTTCTCTACACCTGTTAGATATTCACAAAGAAATATAGGAGAACAACAGTTAGTGCTACAGTGGAAAACACCAACTCATAACGCTGGTGCAATGCAAAGATTCAGCTTAAGAAAAAAAGCAAAGTGCATTCATTTTTTTAGCTGAGATTCTACCCAATTCCTCATACACACACATACATAACACAGACTTAACAGAAACTCATAACTGAATCTACCAGGTTTAGGGATAACCAGGCTTGTGCAGAACTGCGTCCTTATTTTCAGGCTGGAATCCTATTTATTTTAATTTTTCATGTTCTTTTAAATACAACAAATTCTAATTTTTAAGTAAACCACCAAATTCTGCCAACATGTTCTGCAGATTTTTTGCTTGTGACATAGCTTAAAGACACACAAAATCAAGTCTTTGTTAAATCCCTGCACAGAAAATCTATGAAAACATGATAAAATATGATCCACACTAGAACTCCTGTATTAGCATATCCTTCATTAGCAATAAGTGAATATAACAGTTTTTTGAACAGATATAACAGGTTTCACAAAAATATTTAGAATGTACAAAGGTACACGTCATTCTTTAGCTGATCTAATATCAATTCAAGTCAAGACTTGGATTACTGGGCCAACTATGATTTTAAGATCAACACAGTTACTTTGTTATTATGAATTTTATAAGTGTAGAAACAGTTTATTGCTTTCAAACACCAAACTTACTGTACATTAAACTTATTATCAGTTGATTTTGCAAACTTTCTAACACATTGCTATTTATTCTAAATTCTGCCAGTGACTTCTATAAAGAGGAAATATCTATATACACAAGAAAAATTAGGGAACATATCCAGTACTTCCAAAAACCACTTAGGGACTTGCTATGCATTCAGAAGTTAAGACTTGTGCATTGAAAAAGTAAACTGATAGCTCACGCTGAAGATGTCACCTGTTATATATATCTCTCCAAATTATTTTTTTTTTACTGATTCAAAAGACCTCACTAAATGTGTGTTAGCAGAAAACTATCTAAGTAGCTGGCCATACTGTCTACTAAATCTTCGTATATATTTGACCTCTGTAAGCAGAACACTCCTCAAAATCTGCACTTGCGGGTGCTATATTAAACTATCATAAAACACATCTTTATAGAGCCCGCTGAGTAACTTCCACATTCAATGCTGTATTTAACCAGAGATGATGTCAATTAAGGTATTTAGCAAAAGTGTTAATCCTCCTTTCCGACTTGTATTTTCAGCAGTGACAAATATGATTTTATGTTATTAGCTCTCATGAAAACTAATACAGTATTTTACGCAGTCTTAATAGATGTCTTTATTCCCACTGCAAATAACAGCACTGAGACATTTACAAGAGATTGTTGTTGTCATAGGTGATAATTAGGTGCTTGATTCTGCCATGGACTTTCAAAAGGTCTTAGATACCTCGAATTTATGTTCTGGTATACATTCATATATACACTGTTTTTGGAAAGTTTTACAAGCATAGCACTGTAATATGTAGAGATATGCATATATGAACTTTCCTTTTAACAATACCGCAATATAAAACCACAATGCACTCAAAATGTGAAATACTTAATAGAAATGGTCAGGTTTTTTATATATAAGCATCATTTTGAAATTAACGGAGTAATTTTGGCTGCATAATCATACCCCTGAAGGAATGCAATAAAATATAAATTTAATCAAATACATTTTTAGAACAGGCTTCAAGCTACTGCATGTACAATTTTGACCCAAATATCTAGTCATGAGTATAATATCAGGCCTTTAATTATAATTTCTATTATAATTGTTCTATTGACAAAAATGTAGCTAGTGCACTTACCTGCAATTATGCACACACGGTCTGTGGAAAGAGTAGATAAAGACTCTCCTGTGAACCGTCACTTGCTGAGCTAATTCACCAACTGATTTAATTTCGTTTGCCCTCAGACTGTCGTTACAGTGATTACATCTAAATGAAAAGACAAGGAAACACCAAAATGAAAGAAATCACTAGATTTATTATTTAAATTTTAAATTTGACTTTTATTCTTGAACAATCAGAAAGTTAGGGTCACAGAAAACATGTTGTAAGAAAAATTAAGTGTTTTGTACACTTTCTGATGATAGCGTATATGAACATCTTATCTAACTGCTAAAATGCATGGCCTCTCCGAGACTCATTACTATGTGCACCTGGTGTTCTGTGATAGGTGCCCTGTATTTTACTTCTAATGTATTATTATTTATAAATCCTTAAAGAAAAGGCTTTTTTGAAATATCTACTGTAACATCACGGACTGTTCTTCAGAGCTAAATACTCTTTTTAGGCCACAATTTTAAAAAGTTTTCTGTGACACTACAATCTAAAGCAATACACAAATGTTTATTTGAAATATTCATATGCTAAAATATCTATTTCATTATACATTATCATCTAATAAGAACAATTTTTATTGCAATGTAGCATCCACACTGCAGCAAATTCACCAAGAAGAGTAGTCTTATGTACCAAATACTACATACCATGTAATTCTCCTCTCAACAGAGGAGAACGCAACCTCAAGAAATGCATGGCAAAAATATTTTTTTTCCTTGAAAATGGTATGCATTTTATAGTGACAGTATGAGTCAAAAACACAGACTGTCAATTATGGGGACAGCATATCCACGATCATCCAGAAAGAAAGCGCATCGAAACACAATCTTCAGAGTTTTAGTAGAAAAATACCACACAACAGTGTGCTAAAAAATGTTGTCTCCTTTTTGTGAAAGCCAAAGGTGCATTTAAATAAAAACAGGTATAACCAGTAGCTGCAGATGTGGAGAAAGCTCAAGAATATCATTAGCATTTCTGAATGTTACCAACGCTTACAAGTTCAAATATTTATGAGGAAGGATATAGGGTAAAATTGTCTGCTACTGTGCCTTTTATGACACACAGAGCATAGATCCATAGGATACAAGAGAATATTAGAAATTCCAAGACTAACAGTGCCTGACAATAACATAAACAAGGATGTACAAGAAAAGTCAAATTCGTACTACATAATACACATATTATACCTCTCAGACTTAGAGTTATTGATACTGAAAGACTGAAAAATAACTGAATTCCTGAGATAGGCTAGAAGGTTTCCTCATTTCTTCTGTAAAATTTGTAAACTACAAGTATTTCACACACACTCACTTTTTTTTTGTTGTTGTTCTTGCTTTTGTTTGTTGTTGCTGATAAAAGAAAAGGCTACTAGTTTGGCTACAGCAAGAATTTACAGCTGTAGCAACAATTCTAGGTCACTAGCTTCAGATAGCCAGGCTGACACAGTAAATTTCTGAATGCCAAAGGCACAGAATCCAGAAATATCCTTATTTAGAAAAAGAATGAAAACATTTTTTTCAAAGAAAAAAGAAAAAAAAGGGACAAAAAAGGTGGAGGAGAGGGGCACCATAAATGTTCATATTCCATTTAACTAACAATTCCTTTAGCTACCAGACTATAAATTTCACAGGAGTAGGAGCTCCATCCTCTTTTGAAACTTTTACCTTACACTGAAAATTTATGAATGCTTACCGGGAGAGAAAGGAAAAAGCTGACAGAGTACAAGCATATCTTTTCAATCTACAGGGCCTTCACTTGGGAAGCTTGAGGGGCTGTGGTCCACATTCAAGGTTTGGGTAGTCAATACAGATTTTGAAAAGAGAGAGCAATCCCTTGTGTTATAATTCAAAAATCATGATTACATCTAGGAGACAATTCAGAGCCCTGAGTCCCAAAGAAAAGGTGGTTCATCACTGCAGTTGGGAAGAAGGCCACTGTGGTTCACCAACAGGCATAGTAGAAAAGAAACTCCAGGTGTGAGAGGATTAAGAGCTACTACTGAGCTTTAGGTAGGTCCCCCAACAAGGTATTCTGGGTCCAGATATTAAATATATAAAAGATGGGCTTGGATTTTGATCAAAGCATAGGTCTAGATCAAAAAGGAAGTCCCATGGCTTTGGCATGCAGGATGACAACTGTTGAAGGATCAACTTGTTGGTCTTTCAGGAATTATTATAGAAATTCAAAATTGATCTATATGAGAGACCATTTGGAACACAGCAGAGCTAATACATCTGTGCAGATGACTGAGTAAAAAACGATAGTCACTGTACAAATTCAGCTTAAACTGAGTTGGCTAGTGAACTTCAGTAGCACTCTGAAATGGTAAGCTGCAAATGAGACGAACCAACAGGAATGAATATTCCTAAGAAATGGTTTATTTTTTCCCAACTCAGTCCAGTAACAAGGAGGTGATTCAAATTATTCAGCAGATGGCTCGGATGTGAGAACAGCTTGGTAGAAGCAGGACAAGGCTAATTAGAGCATTACGTCTGCCCCTTTTCTTCTTTGCTTTAATTCCCAGATCATTCCCTCCGCCCTCCCATAGAGCGTATTCAGCCTCTCCACTTTCTCTTTAGAATATCATCTTATACCCAGCAATGCTCTTTTGCAGCAGCATACAGTGCAGAACTCCTACAGAATAAGCAAGAGATTTCAGCTAAACAGGAAGCCAGAAGGTAGCGTTTCCCTCTTGGCAGGTATGCTACACTTTTCAGTTGCTCACAGGGAAAATGCTTTTTTGCTATATTCTCAGATGTTGGAAGTTAAAAGCACCTGTAAATACCCTATGAATGTTCATGCAGATTGATGATTGTATTTGTATGAACTGCTACCTAGAGTAAAATCATGCAAACACATGAGAGAAGATTGGAGACCATAGATCTCACATGTCTACTAAGTTTAGACTCTCAGAAAGCTATGTACACCAGGCCTTCGCAATTCCACAATGTCAGCAGTGTCTCCATGTGGAAAACCAGAAAGCTATTAGGCACAGCTGTCTATGGAGAGCCAACATAAGATTTGCTCCCTTGTGCAGCTGTTACACTCTCAAGGGCGTATGATCTGCCAGCCTAAGAAGCCGTAGGCTTACGCTGCGCCCACGGTGTATTAAGACATGGTTAACCATATACCCTCTCTTTAAACAGGAGCTAGCTGGCAATTGTTCAAATACACTCTCATTAATCTAGAATTGGAATTCTCTTCCCTGCCCAGTATTGCTTCATCCATTTTGTATTCATCATGAAGACTTTTGTGCCTACAAACCACAAGATATTTGCACTGGAATGGATAAGGTCATTGACATCCACGATGTTGCGTATCTCTATCAGGAAAACCATTTTGTCCTGTGACATACGTCAAACTCATACAAGCAGCCAATACTACGTTGCTCTGAGATTTTCTTTTTTTAAGCTATCGGGGGAGGGAAAAAAAATCATATCAGCCTATGTGAATGAATAACTAGTTCTCTATTTGACAAAATGATCCCGTTGTTATACATGTTAGGAATTACCTCCTATCTAATGCAGAAATACAGCAAATACGAACCCTGGAACCACCTAATAATGTCTTCCTTTGCTCATTTCAAGTAAGTAAATGTGATGGCTAATTTTGTTTCTTGTCAAAAAATGTATCAAGAAAAGGGAGGGGAATCCTTTATACAAATCCTTCATATTTAAGAAAACCTAATCATGTTGCTCAAAAAGACTGCTACCAACACTACCTTAGCATAACATAAATGGGGACAAGAATAGACCAGGGTCATTTACCACATTCTTTTCCCCCCCCCCAACAGAAACTATTACAATCATATCTGTGTTTAGTCATTGTGAGATATGCAGTGTTATGAGACCTAATTTTTAATTTTATTTTTTTTCCTTCTGTTGGCAGACATGTTGGTGAAATTGTGGCTGTAAATTAGAGTACATTCATGGAAAGCAAGGGGGAATTTGAGCTGAATAAACTTGGGAGAATTTGTGGAGTTTGTTTCTTATTTAAAGCAATGGTCTATTACGAAGACATAAGCTTGTTGTCAGTTACCTGGTTGTGAACTTATAGTAATTGCACTGGCATTACTTTAATGACTCTACATTTGTACCCAAGGAACTGAGAGTAAAATTCGTAATTCATCCTTTTTTTCTGCTGTGGTATGTCAGACAGACAGAAACAACAAAGAGTTTAGTCTCAATGGTCAAGAATTTCTGATCTATCAGAATTAAGTAAGCTTTTCTGTGAAGCACTACACGAACGCAGAAGTAATTTAAAGAGTTGAAGAAAAATATTAGACCTAACATTAAGGGATGAAAGTTTATTTGTGGAAAGCTTCTAAATCTATTTCTGGGAATGAAAGATCGACAGAGACCCAGACTTGAGGTGTCTCTTAAGTAATAACAGAATTTAAAAGACCAATAACGACCCAAAGCCTACATGTTGTCACAGTAATAAAAGCTTTCCCAAACTGTGAAGGAAAAATATGATTGTGATAGCCCTTCTGGATTTCTGAAGAGCAGATCCATAAATGCATTGGCTGTACATTAAGAAAGCATCAGTAAAGCTGGAGAAAAGAACTGTAAATCAGAATACCCAGATTCTAATGACATTTCAAGAGAGACATGAATGTAAAGAGGCACACTAAAATAATCATATTTAGTGAATTTTTAGGAAGCACGGTTAAAACAGTATTTATTACTGATTACGAGATTGAACTCCCAGTAGACCTACACTAACAAATGAATATTTTTAAAATTATTTTTTCCCCCCTCCTTAAATGCAATTAGAGCTTAAAATTTCTGCAGCATCACAAAACAGTAATCTGGAGGTACAGGAGCCAGCCATATATCACCTATGCTGACAAATGCTTTTTCATATGAGAAATTACTGGTATAGATGTTCGCATAATAGTGACAAGATCTTCATATTTCTCTATGCTGAGCTCCCTCACAGACACTCAGATGAAGCAGTGGCTGAATGCAGCCAGGATAATGAAGAACAGTACATACATAATTTTAAATGGTTCCAATCCTTTGGAACCTAAGGATCACAAGGAAGAATAAAGAGAGATCTTCCCTTTTCTTAATCAATCTGCTCCTAACTTGGTAAGATTGAACCCTAAGAAATATTTTTTTTTTTGCCTCTTGAAAATATGCAAGTGGTTGAAAATACCCTAACTGGCTTAAACAAGCCCCTGCAGAAATTTAAGGGTGACAAACAAAAGCTATTGTAGCTGGCCAATGAAATAATCAAGTCAATAGCTCAAGCAAGGCATACAGTAATATGAAATAGTAGTATTGTAAAGGTGATCCAACACAATTTGCTGCAAAACTTCAATAATCATATTTAGCAAACATATTGTTATTCTCATTCAAAGTTTAAGTTGCAGTCATGCTTAGCCAGGTCAACATACAGTTTTGCATATAACCTGAAAACATATATAATAATCTGTGATCCAAAGAGGTCAGTCAACTTTAGCTTGTTTATATCAAATATTATAGCCTCCAGCAGTGAATGTACCAGCATACTGTTTCTAGGCAAGCAAACTCTGAAAACCACCATGCAAATAGAATGAATTTTGTACGATATTATTGTAAAAAATCTTGTAGAGAGGGGGCAATCAGTACAATACAATAATTTGAAGCTGCGATGCTTTATTCCTACCATCTGGGTTGTGGAACTAACTAGCAAAAGGGTGTTACTATTAGTGTCACTAACAGTAATTGTTATTTTAATTGGCTGAAATAAACTCTGCTGCCCCCAGGCCAGCCATAAAACTATGTTGGTATAGAGCTTCTTTCCCTTCAGAAGGTAAAAATGAAATTAAAAACTTGCCCTTTGAATAAAAATGAAGCTGAAGTATAAAAAGAAACTAAAAAAGAATTTTTATTAATTTTCATCAAGGTTGAATGTTGGGTAAAAACTGAAAAAACCCCACCCCAAAGAAAAAAAAAAAGAAATGAAATATGATATTATAAATTTTCCTGGGTACTAAGGCTTTCTGGTATTACACAATATTTTATTCATGCATGTGGCAAGAAAATTCATGTAGAGAGGATGGTCTTGTAACTACTCCATCTTCTAGGCCTTCGGACAAGAATCCCATGTAGGTGATAGTTACCATTAATAATTTGACTTAATTAACATTTATTGGAAAAAAGAGAATATTAAAAAAATTCAGAAGCTTACACTTTCAACAATATAATTTTAACCATCACATTACATTGCAAATTCATTGCATTTGTGATGTCATTTAAAAACAAATAAAAATGCTTCTTGATATCTTAACATATGGAGTGTCAAAAAACCTGTGCATAACTCACTTGTCGCTTTCACTTGTAATAATTTGATACCATTAGTCTGACCATTTTTCTGTGTCTGAATGCTTACTGAAAACTATTTTCTTAAGACTTATGTACATGAAAACAATCTTGCTTTCATTTTTTGTATTCTGCAACACGCTTCACCTTAGTCTTCATCTGCAACAGTAAATTTTTTAGCATACCCTTAAGGCCGAACCAGTATAGAGGTTTCGATACCTGAAAAGTGCAGAGGTTGAAGCAAGGTGCCTAACCAGTTCATGTTAGAAACATTTACTTAAGTGTATATTTGCAGCTGAATCAAGCAATATGGGAGCCTTCATCAGTTACTAAAGCAATCAATCCTTGGTGCTTAACTCATTTCTCTACCTAAAAATATATCCACCAAATACCTGTACTCCTGTTTCCTTTAAGAAGCTAAAAAGAGCAGGCATACCCACTGCTTACCTGTAGGATAGGCTAAAAAAAAAAAAAAAAAATTAAAATAATCTAATAAGTTTGGCCCAATAGCTTTATTTAGAAAAGCATCTGGAGTTATGTGGTAGGAGTCATCGTTACAGTCAGCAAGCCAATTACAGCATTTTGCTGAGAATGTGCTGGCCTCCAGTTCAATTCTCTCCTGAAGGTACTCAGATCCCTATCTCATACTTCCCCGAAGAGCATCCTAGCCCCTGGGTGATAAGCTTTTATAAGGGGATGTTTTACCACCCTCTTTAAACCAAATCACCAGTCAAATTAAAGTTTCCCTACTGATCAGAGAAACACGAACCTACAAAATGAGTGAAATCAGAATTTGTAACAACAACTGATGTCTGTGTGATAGGCTTCCTGAGGCATGGACTTAAACCTTTCCCCTGTCCATTTCAAATGGACAGTATCCTGACAAAGGAAATCTTTACAGAAGCGTTCAGCATTTCTGATGTGATATTCTAAGAGGTTCTCAACTCTGCAGGGTTGCTGCTGTGTATTCTATCCAAGGATAATTAACTCTCCCTAGAGATTTATTGCGTGCCTTAGGTTGTTGTATGCATGGAGTTCTTTCAGTCTTCCAGCTTTTAAGTACTCTACCTAGCTAAAGCCTGATTAGTTGGGCCCTTTGTAAGCAGTAGGCATCTTGCCATGTTGCTATTGCTTCAGTGACGAAAACAGTTGGCATGTATTAATTCTGGGTATAACAAAATATACCAAAAGGAAAAAATATACAAAATATTTTTGTCTCAAAGGCAAGGCAGTACTTAAGTGCTCATCCTGCTCCTGTATCTAAAAAGCAATTTTTTACAATAACTTCTATATTTCATTCTGTCCTGGTCTTCTCTTTCTTGGGGAAGATAATATTAAAATAAAACACATGAAGGACTTTGGTGAAGACTGAAAGAAAATTTGAGCTAACTTACCCGTTGAGAGTAAAAGCGTTTGCTGCAGGAGACTGTAGCCACACGAGGTCTCCTGCAGACTGAACCCTTCTGAAGGACTTCAGGACTTCCTGCTATTTCATTTGATATCTTCACCTCCCAATGCTTAATAATAGTGTTCTAAGATCTCTGTAAAGAAAAGAAAGTTGCTTTTTTTAAAAAAAAGAAATGTCTTTAGCAATGTCACCTTGCTGCTGATTGTGCTTGCCATATTTTAAGGTGTAGAATAGACAAACTGCGCTTAGGCAACTAAAAAAAAACGGAAAACCAAGATTTCACCTTATGTTGAAACACAGGTCTTCTCATCAAGGAAATTAAAGTAGTATTTTACATTTTAAAGGATTAAACTTTGAGATAACTGCGGTTCAGTGTCTCATATGTTATAAAAGGTTTTTAAAGTAGTTATGTTCTGGCTTTATAAAACAATAGCAGTTACTATTTAAAACTTCAAGTTTTGGCAAATTTTAGCAAAAATAGTGCCCGTAACTTATATTCATCTCTCTCGTGTAATGGACTTGACACATACATCCACAAAAAACAGAAAATCCAAGAACAAATGAGTTTGGATCTATTGGAAAGACATGACATACCATTATTTGGATTACGAGTATAAGGCCACAAGATTTGTACTGCTCAGGCAATGCGGGGTCTCAGTACTTGTTTAGCTCTGGTAGCAATTGTCTAGCAATCAGGTAATTGTTCCTTGATTTAGTTTAAGTTGGTTTTAATTTACAGTGATGACAAGCAGTTATTCAGCATGGAATGAATGAGCTGTCTTTCTAGCAGAAGTGTTCTGTGCAAGGGTACATAGGCAGTATGAACAAAGGCCCCAGGCTAAGCACAAATCACAATCATCAGTCAATGATCAGACCAGGAGTACAATCTTCTTTTATTCCAGTGAAACCAGGAATTTGTTTTAGAGAAAAAAACAAATAAACAAAAAGACTGAACAATGGAACCAATGGAAAGAAAAAGTACATAAGCAGAGTACCTTTTATGAAAACGAACAAAATTCACCCTAAAACTGAGGATGAGGAAGAAAATATCAACATCACAGGGCTCCCAAAAGAAAGGAAAAAGAAACCTCGCTAGCATCACAGTCCTCCTGACAAAGGCCTGGGAATGATAACAGTTTTTTGTACCCCCTTCCTCCCCACGACGGGGGCTGTCAACCCTACTACCCAGGAGGACATTAGAAGCATGAGAATTACACCAAAGAAAAGCAGTAGGTACCATAAGGTTTTTCTGTACAACTATTATTAATTGCAGTATTGAAGGTTTCCTGTGTTTATCTGGACTACAAATACGCATTATTGTAAACAGACTAACAATTTGGACTATGGGGCTGTTAAAACTTCACTTAGCCTAAGTAAATTCTTGCCTTCACATGTAAGGTGCGTTCCCCTTTCTGCCCATAACAAGATGTTGAGTGGGATGACCCATCCATTCCAATGCTAAGTCTGATGACTCAGAAAGAATGCTTCTTAAATCTTTCTGTAATCCATGCAATTTTTCATTCTAAGCATTTATATAATGGCATTTCAGGCATTCCTTATAATTATATTGAAGACACATTATGACTCATTGTCTTACACATGCCATTAACTCTTACTGAGGTCACTGAAGATCTTCCTGTAAGTATAGCAAACTGGTCACTAAGGTTTTGATTACAAATACTCAGTGAGGGTTTTTGGGCACTATTTGATTAATAATTACAGAACACATCACATTTTGGAACTCAACATACAACAATTTGCATTTGTTTTCAGAGCAATGGACCTGGTTACCTTCAGGTCACTGAATGCCCTTGTTAAAAATTCTAACACAACAGATGCAAATAGCAGTGTCTATAGGTATATCTCTCACCGCTTTCCACTACAAAGACACCTTTTCATTGGCTTATAATAACAAATTGGTCTTAATCATGCCACCAAGGTTGTATTTATGCTTAACTGCTTTCCTCGAATCAGGTATCCAAATGCTCACTATGGATCACAGCAACTAAGGATTAAGTAATTGGCTATACTGACCTAAAGAGTACTAAAACCTACCCATGACATTTTTCACTTATAACATACATAACATATAGTCATTATGTATAACTGGAATCAGATGTCTAATATATTTCACTCAGCACAGAATCCTTTCATTCACACAGATGTTAAAAAAAAAAAAAGGAGAAAACAGGAAGAATTATGAAAACGAAAGGAAAAAATAAAGCAAATGGGAATTATGACAATAAAAGTTTGTACAGATAAAAGTTTAGTATGCTCTATCAGTAACAAAGGTTATTGTTTTTAATAACGATAAAAATAAAGATTTTCAGAGAATAATATCAATGAGACCACTTCAGAAGTAAATAAAATTGCAACTATTTAAAAGGCTTGATGTTATCTTGAGGAAAAAAAAACATGCATTAAAAAAAGGGGAAGTTGCTTCCCTTTGCATGTATACTTTAAAACTATACTTAAAATATTTTTCTCTCTAAGAAAAAGTCTTGAGAGACTACTTGATATATTTTATCTTCTAGACATGTTTAATTACTTAGCGTTCAGAGAAGTCAGCAGACATATTTGTCAGTTTTCCTCAAATACTGGAGAAAACTCCCAGATCGGATCCCGTAGTGTGATATACCTTTTCTATGTGGAGTTCCACTCACTTTAGTGGGATGTGTAGAGCCAAAGTAAGTTGTCAAATAAATGCTTAAGAAGTGCAACACCCTGAGAAATTCACCTGTGTGATTTTTACTTACTACCAACATCCCTCAAAAAACCCTTGTCAAAGCTTACCCTCATACATCATTCATAACAACAGATTTTCAGAAAATAGCTCTTCAGACAAAAAAAAAAAAATAATTTAAGTTATCCTGGTCCTCCTTGTGGATGTTCATTTTTTAATCAGTGCTAATGCACCCTTTTTCTTCTGGAGCAGCTTCAGTGGTGCCATGTAGAAATATTAACACCAGACGTGGCCAATTAATAACTGTGTAGGAAAGCTAAATTTTTTATGATAGACCACATAAATCTCGCTACTATGAGATGACAGCTCTCCAGCCTGTAGCGTTTGTATAGTTTTTCTTAGGCGTTTTCTGTCTTTTTCTCTCTTGAAGTATTCAGCTGATACTCATGCTAAATAATACATAAGTAACGGAAAAGCAAATTTAATTAGATGCCATCACATTTTGTAAAGCCAAGAGTGATAGGAAAGGAAAATAGGAATTGTGGAAGGTAGAAACCATCTTCACCAGGTACACACTAATTACCAGAGACCTGCATCACTATAGAAAACGCTTATGCATATTACTTTTTGTAATTTCAAAACTCAAAAAAAGCCCTTAGAGTCAAGTTAGGTCAATAAATGTATCAGGAATACAAGTTGGAAGATTCTACTTGAGAAAAAAAATTTCTTCAGCACAAAACTTTTATGTAAAATGTTTTAAGTTGTTGGCAAAAGAGGAATTTTTTTCTCTTGATTTTTTTTCTCTTTTCATACGTCCATAAAAAAACTAATTGAGAATATTTAAGTTGAAAGAAAATTCAGCAAAACTTTTAATTGTAAAATACCTTCTACTTAGCCTTATGCTGATGTAAAGTTTGTCTCTATCTGGAAAAGTACTTAAGTATGTGCTTAAATCATACTGAAGGTACACTGTGTCTGAATACACGCTTGCACACTCGCTGAATGAGCCTGTAAATCCCTATGAACCGATACTAATTGGACAGATCTGAAGATTCAGAAAAATAAATGGGGCTTTCTGCAGTCAGCACACCCCCATCACATACTCTATTAACCTGAAGCTATGAAACGCTAATATGAACTAAATTCTACCGAAGTTACCCTACAAATTCTACTCCTATCCCTTTTATAAACAAATTAGTTTTGTTTTTTTTAATTTAAGCAAGAACCATAGTAATATCTGCATGTAAAATGTTAGTTTGCCAGAACATATATTAAATTAAATACTGACTTACCAAGCACTGTGTCATTCATTATTTACTGTACTCAATCTGTGGGATTTATTAAAAAATTGATAAGAAGAGCTACTGGTAAAATCCCTACAGGTGAGCTCCCTAGCCAAGCCAATTATGAAATAAGCAAACCTACAGTTACTGCAATAAAATGACAGTATTCGATTTTTGCAGTTGGTGATATTTTAAAAGGACGCTTTGAGACACTTACTTGAAATGAATAAGCTGCACAGTTTCATAAAAAAATTTAAGATTGCTTTTATTCTGTTATTTGCCAGACCTTTCTGTTCCCCTCTGCCCTTTCCTAAAAGCTGATTTCTCATTTTATTAGAATGTTTTTTTTCCCGTGTATTTCAATAGTTGTCTTCCCACCCCTTATACTCTCTATTTTAAAACAACTTTAATATATCTGAGAAATGCTAGTCATAGTGCTACAGACCAACATGCAATTAATTGTGAAAATTCTTTTAAGTGGAAAAACAAGTTTTAGAAGAAAAAGCAGATTTCCAGCTACCTATTTCACTGTCGTTTGAAAAATTCTATTTCTTCTAATGGTTAGGAGGTTAGTGCAGGAACGAGCTCTGCATACAGCTTGTTATGTATGCAATTCTATGGATACAGAAATCAGGCCTGCATAAGTTTCAAGCCAGTATTTTACTGGCATAGATATTTTCAGAGAGAAATTCTAATTTATTGAGTACATTACATTTCATATACACAATGTCCTTGATTCAGATTCCTCATTAAACTCTAAGTAGTGTACATTAAAGGAATGATAAAAAGCATTCCTAGTACTGTGAATAAAAAAAAAAAGAAAAGAAAAGAAAATGCCCTATCAGCAGGGGAATAACAGGTTCAGCATGATTCCAGCAAACTTTTTTTTTTTTTTTTAGTTAATATTTTTAAAAGTTTTACAGGGGGAAATCATACTGTGTTGCATGGTTCACCTCCCTTCCGCCCGCCTTCATCTGTTTTATGTTGTCTAAGTGTGTGGCTGCCTTCAAACAGGGATGCACTTCACCTCATTTTGATCCTTGGAATAGGCCAATAAGTTTCGAATATAAGAACTTGTAAGTCACACGGGAAAAAAAAAATATGGCCACAGGGGTTAATTCGTCACATCCTTGCTTTCAAAGACTACAGCTAGTTTTAAAAAAGAAAATTAAAGTCCATGAAACCAAGCTACTAAGAATGTTCTGAGCAGAGAGAGCTTACAAGACCTTTAACCCAAACAAACCCGATGCTTGTAATTTACACATGCATGCACTGAAATATCCTAGGGGAAAGCCACCTTAATTCATTTCATTATTAGAGCACTCCTGAAATGTCAGCCTCTAGCTCTACCACTGAGAATTTTTGATGGGAAGGGACTTTCATTCTCAAACAGGTTCTCGTTAGAGCAAAGATCCATAGCGAAATCACCAGTCAAGATGCGGTGGCATCTTACTAGAAAAAAGCCTGTGTCAAAAAGCTTGGGGCTGGGGCGTGCAGACGCACAACACAGAGTTCATCATGAAGTGAAAAGGTCCCCTTCCTGAGCTGCTGCTTCACACCTGGAACAAGTCTGATCTGAAAAATTCTGTTTGTTCAGGCATAAAAACTTTGCTTAAGCTTTGCAGAGATCTAGATGAAAGCAAACAGCATGAAAAGCTAAGTTCACGATTTTTCATTATGTTTGGATACACTATTAATAAAGATTTCTTTACAGAAAATCCTCAGCATCATCATATCTATCAATACCAGCACTCAAACATTAATGCTATCAACAATAAAACAGTGATCATAATCTTACACCTGCATATAAAAAGCTTGTGGTCTTTTATTTGATAATGAGGTACAGAGATGGTGTGGAACTGCAAAAAAAGCTATCTCCAGGAGACAGGGAAAGAATTAACATACCTATAAGCATCCCTGGGTGGACGAGGTGGTGTTCTTTTTTTAATCAGAGTGTGTGGGAAGGAAAGAAAACAGACCCTCACGTATGAGTACAAACCCTGCTGAAATATTAATTCTGAGTCTTGATATGAAGTGGACAAGATCAAAGATATGAATTTTAATAACCGCTCAGTTAATTTTAGAATATTTTGCTAAGTTCAGTATTATTTACCATGCTAACACCTTACAACAGTGAGATGAGGACTAGAGTTAGGCCTTATTCTTGTACCAACACAAAATCTACATTATATTTTTTTTAAGCCTGAGAAAAGGAAGAGGAAAACTCAAAACAACCCTTTCAAAATTTGAACATTTCAGTTTAACCCTTGCGCTTTTATTTTAAAACATCCACAGGAGTTAAGTTCTTTAGAAGTAATACAGAGATTTGATAAGATATAATTAAATATTTGTTAAACCTGAAGAAAATACTTAACATAACACTGAAGCGTAGTCAAAGTTCCTGTTAACAGGAACTGGAAATGTTTGGAAACAGTCTAGATTCAATGCACTGGAGGAAAAAAACCAAGGCTGATTCCTATCCTAGTTTATTTCTTTTTGCTTGTGAACAAGCACTCTTTCCTAAGGAAAAAAATTTCAGAAGCCTGAAGAAGTTATCCAAGATCAGGTGAACATGCTTATGATGGGTTGTCTCCTTTATACTAAACTGTTTGAAAAGCCATTTTAAGAGATTCCTTCCAAATTAAATGTAAGGAAGTTTCATATTAAGAATAGTTAAGGTATGAAGCCAAGAGTTTTGGAAATGAAATAGTATGTGGCAGTTTCCAAAACAACTGAACTCTGTAATCCTTGTAGAAAAATCATTAGCTTTTTAAACTCTCTAAAATATATGCACAAACGAACAGCAGATGTTTCTTGTGTTATGAAAAGGACATCCTACACTTACATTTAAAATATTCATCTGAGGCATAGTATTATTTTGTTTTTAAAGCTGTGTGGCTCAAATTTCAATTTTTTTTTAAAGTTTTGTAAAGATCTGAAACCTTTAAAATAATTTATTTAAATTAAAATAAATGAAAGAACTAGTCACAGACAGTAAATGAAAACACAGTCATCTGGCTGACATTAAGTTACTAAAATATTACGGTTTTTTGCATGCTGTCCCATGTATTTGCTACAGATGTGTGCTTTGAGAAAAGATCACAGTAAAATCTTACATCATTCAGATTTATTGTTAGTCGAAGTATCCCGAAGTCTCACTTTGGGATACACAGGGAGATACGTAAGAATGCATGTTGAGTAAGTAGGTAAGGCTTGATTCCTTCTATAAATATTTTGGTGACAGTATTCCTGTAAATCCTATCATCTGGCTTTAACTCACACTAAATACTACTCGGCGTTTTTTTTCCTCCCTTTTAGGTCACGGCTTGAAACCAGGTTTTGCAAACAGGGTCTTGCAAACACTAAGCAGGCTACACTTTCCTTTAAGAATGACTGCTCTCTCCGTTTGCAGGTCAAGTACTCATCTAAGGCGAGACAAAGAAGGCTGGATTTTGTTTCCTTCCTCATGTCAGAGGATTTAAAACCTCAAATTCTTCCCACTGGAAGAAGTGCCATTCAGAGCATAGTAGTAACATGGCAGTAATAATAAAAAAATATTACTAGTACATTTTACTACATAGTGGTAAAAAAAATTCCTTCATTTTGTGTTTTTACCAGTATCATAAATATCTTAGCATTCAGATTCAAAACAGTGTTGTCCATTTTCTAAATCAAGTCTAAAAGAAGAGCCACCGGAAAAAAAATTAGAATTTTTGTTCTTAATAATGAGATGTTTTGATGTACAATGTATCAAAATTTCATGTAAATATATTTCCTATCAATGGGAGATGTTTATCTTGCACGTATACCAATCTATGAACAGTTGATTAGAAGGATGGGACTGAAAGCAATTAACTTACTTTTTCTTAATTTCATTCATTAAACATTACCTTATTGAAGGCAAATATATCATAACTTGAAAGAGTGGCAATTCCGTTAGTACCTGAATGACCTGCCTTGGCATTATATAGCACAGAACAAGTTTGTCCTTGCAAAATGAAGGCCTTCCCTCTCTAAGTTCTTCATTTGGCAACTGCTCTTTCTTGTGCATATGGATACATTGATCAGTCCGACCCATTTCAGGGACCATTCTGATCGGACACCCAAACCAGTCATGCCCTAATAACATTAATAGTTAAGAATAAAGACACACAGTTCTGTATTGCTATTGATGTTACCTTTACTAATAAGAGATAGTAAAAAAAAAAGCTTTAAATATTTCTTTCACATCATAATTTCAGTTAATCCCGAAGTTAATGTTTTCTCAATGAATAATATAAACAAAGCAAACATTTTTTCTTGCTTCTTTCAGATTTCATCCAGTTTGTGAAAGAATCCCCTAAAATAGCTACATCATGACATTAAAAAAATCCTCACTGTGTTATGAGGAATCAAAAACTGTATCATATGTATATTACCACATGACAGGGAGGGGATGTGTGGGTGGATGGGAATCACTCATGCCATAAACAATATACCTCCTTTCTTTGCAGTATATGTAACTAATTTATACTGCTTTAAGTATTGTAAGAAATATGTATGTGCAGGCTGACAGTAACTCGTCATAAAAAGTATGTAAAACAGTCCGAATTGCAAAAGATAAAAGATGACACTGCCTCTTTCTCTTTCGGGGGGGAGGAGAAAAAAAAAGAAAAGAACAGGTAAGGACAGCTGCAAGAATAATATCAAAATTTAAAAAATAATCCTTATATTGACTCTATTAAATACTGAAGAATGTGCCATTGCAACCCAAACTGTCTTGCTTCAGAAAGCGGGTACAGGAAACATAAGTCTGTCTCTGTGGTCCAGCCATCAAACAGGAAAACACTGGCAACATAAGGATGAAATGTTTCTTAGATGAGTATGAACAGGTTTGTTTCATTTGCTCTCTTGACTTTTACAACCTTTTTTTTTTTTTCCTGCTTGAATATGGGTATATTGCTTTTCTAGGTGACACAACTGCAATGTTTCAGAAGAACTGGTACACCGATGAAAACAAAAAAAATAATTTCTACCTTGAAGTTATATAATTACAGAATGACAACCATTAATCAGCACCAATTTAATCCAAAGCCAAACTGAAAATGTTTTGTATTGCAAAACCATCAAATGCTTCTGCAGATGGTTTCAAAATGTATCTTGAACTGACCGGTAAAGCCAGCTCAGTTTTATATTTTTCAGTTTGTCAAACTAAACCAAAAAACACGCTTCTTTCCAAATTACATATTTCAGACGGAAACATGTTTTATTTTCGGGTGTCTCCCTTCTCAGTTCTTTTACGTTATTTGGAAGTCTTTGATGCAAAAACACCTTTCAAAGTGAGAACTCAAAATGCTTCATCTTGAAAATATGAGAGCAAAATGCTTCAAGATTTTCTAAAGAAAACAGTTCTGGATCATGATGAAGCAAATTCCACAAAGATCTGAACATTAAGTTTCATCTGGCACTTCACAGACCAGTTGCCAAATCTGGCTGAAACCTTTCCGAACTCCAGAGAATACTATATTTCCTTTATTATAAATCGCCTTGCCAATATATCAACTAGCACGTGGACAGGGTGTTCTGTGCTGTTAGACACAGTCCAACTGCAGTTTTTGCTTTGACTGTCTCTAAACTAAGTACTACACTGTAATTATGCCCTAGTTCCTTCTGTGAGATGGCCACTTCAATAACTATATTGTCTTTCAGATCACCTGTTAGAAATGTCTTCCTTAATCTTATATACCACACACAATTTACTTCTGGCCCATGTTGTAGCACGCCACTACCGGGCAGCTACTATGAAGCTTATATGCACTGGCCCTTTCCTCCTAAGTAGTTACTCTTGGTGGTGTTTTTGCTGTGCAAAATACCATCTGAACATAAAGATTTTCCTAAAGGACTTCTATTACAAACATGAAAAGATGATTAGCAGATATGGAGAGAAAGGAAATAATGGATAAAGAAATTACAATTTTTTTCCTTTTTCAACCTAGGCTAAGCAAGACTAGTATCCAAAAAACAGAAGTCACATGACTGACAAATTTAAAGCTCATATTGTTCATCTAGGGCTTTTTTCTTTCTAGCACGTGTCATGTGGAGGTTGGAGTGATTGACACTTACCCTCCAGATGCATCCAAACAGCCAGACAATGCTTCAGAGAAAACCATTACAGACACTAATTTTACCTAATGCTGAAATAAAACCAATAGCCTAAAACACATTACCCCATTTTCCAATATTTCCGGTGGAGAATAGGTTGTAGCTGGTACAAGCATCAGTCAGAGAAAGATCAATTTTTTAATACCTTTTAAATAATCTTCCTTTAGCACAGTGCATATCCTGCTTTGTCTTCTGTCTACATATTTCAAGAAACTCTTCTGACACACATGAAATATTTGTTCTTTTAGTTTGATTCCGTCTTAGTTTAGAAAAAAGAGAGTAAGACACCCACAGGTGTTTAGAGTAGATTGAGACTGATACTCCCACTGTGAAAATTTTCACTACTTGTATAATAAAATGAGCGTGGGAGAGGGGAGGGAGAAATTACATCTTTAACACAGGGACTTTGTAACTTTCTAGTTTGAATACAGTCAGTAGTGCTGTACTTCTGAGCCGGACAGAGCAAAGCTGCTGTGGTGGCTGGACGTGGGTTTCAGCCTCTGCCTGCCTGGCAGACCGCAGTGAAGCAGCATATCCCCTGAGCCTCGATGGGAGGTCGTTACTAACTGATTGAGTATTCACTTTCATGCCTTAAGTCTAAGAAACCCAGGTGTGTTGTAGATTAGCACAACTTACAAGCAGTGTGTGGAAATTTATTATGATAATTGTTGCTTTTATTTTTTATTTCCCTGAACTCAAAGATAATTAATGCCAGTATGTGTCTTGGTGGCTGACTCCCTTAATTGGCCCTATGGTGCCTTGGGTGTTTGAAAATCCACTCACTTAAAGGCTTTTTTTTTCCTCCTCCTTTTTTTTTCCCCTTTTGACTTGTTTTCCTGGAGCTGTTCATTAGTGCCTAAAATATTTGATTACATTTAATTGTAATGTCTTCAATTTTGTGCACCTGCTGCAATTTATGTAGTGGGGGAAAATAAGACCTACAGAAGCTAAAAACTGAGATGAGGAATCGAATGTTAAAAAGAATTCCCCTGCAAAGGGTAATTGGGGTTAAATATGGAAGAAAACTAAACATATTTTCAGTTAGGTTTTCCTAGCTGCTGTGATAGCACCAAAAGGGTGTGCAGCATAATGTTTTCATTTTAAATGTTTCTAAAACATTTCCACATCCAAAGGTTTTTCTCCGCTTTAACATTCCCGGTTATTGTAAACCATATCTTCAACATGAGAAATTCCACATGGTATTGAGCCTACCTCGCTAGCAGTACCAAGCCCCATTCCTACTTGAAGAGGTGCTGCTCTAGTGTAAATCTTTCCCACTGTTGCCAGCTTTCTTTTAGTGAAATACATATATTTTATTACCATGTTTTTGTCTTACAAATCCTGAAATGGTTGAAAAGTTTCCTGGATGACACTGTAGTTTTTAAAACACAGCTTACAGCATTTGTAAAACAGTCAATAATACCAATAAAAATTAGCATCACTGCATATTCAAATTCCCCTGACATCAGTAGAGAAGGCATAAGGGGTAGAGCAAAAAAGAGAAAAATCTTGTGCAGTTTTAAGAGGGAAATTACGTCAGAACATATTTTTGTTAAGCTGTGCTGCATCTTCTCATTTATCTCTAAGGGGTAAGTATAAACCTGTAGAACAGCTTCTAAAACTTTTTTTCCCCCAGAAGAAAACTAATTAGATTAGTTTTAACACATTCAATGTTAGCATTACATGATAAATTGCTTCAGCACTGCAGAGGAGAAGTAAAGGAGAAGAAAAGTGTCATCTGCTGATGGCTATGATAGTTTACAGAATACAGCTTGCTGTTGTGACCCATTAAGTACTCTTTGCCGAGGAAATTCTGCAGTTCATATGTGGTAGCATCCCAATACTTTTCTTTATTTCTCGGTCTTGCAAATATTACCTGGGGCATTTTACAGCAGCAGTTACTGATCCATACAAATCAAGGATCAAAAATCAATTTATCTCTGACATCTCTTGCTAAGTATGTCATATAGTGAAAAAAATACAAACACTGACATCTCTGCTTTTTAAACTAATATTATTAATAATAGTCATAAGCTGTAATAAACTGCCAGGGCTCCTAAAAACATTACCATACAATGAACATTTTATGTTAATATCTACATTTCACTCTGTTGTGGAAACCACAGAGCTGTCAGCAAATGCTAGAAATTAATCTCACACAGAATCAGAGACAGCATATAGCAGTGTATGTAATACGTTGATGAGAGATGTGATGACAGAGGTATACACTCCTCCCTACTCATTCCCCAGCTAGCCTTTAAACAAATGTTACAGCAAATGTATGACATATTTTTACCTCAATTCAAGAATTGTCCCCAATAACAATGGAAGATTGCTCTACAACTGAAGGCAAGGGACTGAGAGTAAGCGGGATGGTATTTTATTCTCTAGTTTCACAACAGGTTGCCTGTCAAGATATTTACTTTATGTTTCCCTGGCCTAACGTGCAAAATGGAAATAAATTATGTTCTTTGCCAGTTTTTAATCACAGCGTATTTGGTACCCCCAGAAGACACTGCTTTTGAACCTGATTATAACCAGACTCTACCAGTTGTACTCTAAACTTCAAGGCTTCTGAGATTTCACAGGAATATTAATTCATTGTTTTAATTATGTTTTTACAAATAAGTCTGATTAATAACCTCAAGAGAGATGATAGGATTTATTTATTGATTTAAAATCACTCACATTATTTCCATTTTGGAATCCTGCAGTTGTTTGACAGTTACAGGCCAAATGTGGACAGTGCTCTAATCCATAGGTGTTATGGTATGACATGCAACTGTGATAGCTTTGGTACCTAAAGAGAACCTTAATGCAAAGTGGCTGAAGTACACGCAGAAGCAACATGAAAGTCTTAATACTGCAATATTCTTTTTAAATGTAGACTTTAAGATAAATGGATAACTCAAAAAATTCAGGGTTTTTTACATTCAGATTTCAGATGTAATATTTAAATAATTAAAAGGACCAAAAACTGTCTACGGAAGAACAATAGTTTCAAAAAAAAAAAAAAAAGGGCAAGTAAAACTAAGACATTCCTTCCAGTTGACATGAAGAGAAGACTGAGAGCCAGGCATGTCCATTTTACCACCATTGCAGTGGTAAAGTTTGTCAGTTGCCAGCTTAAGGTTTATACAGGGTAAACACCAGGCTCTGAAACAGCTCTTTAGGCACTTCTTTCTGTGTTAACTCTTTAGATCTAACAGGCTTTTAGATCTTTTGTTTCAGAGAAGGTCATGCATGAGCCTATGTTGTATCTGATGACCACATTCAATATAAGTACAGAATATAATCTCTACCTAAGATACTGCACTTAGGCCTTCTCTCTTAACTACTGAGAGAGTTTCAGGTTTATCAATTTTAGTAGTTTGTGCTGTTAGGCTTAGAACCATTCCACAGTTATCCTTATTTCCCTCCTACCTGCATAGACACACATGTACCAGGATAACAGAGAGCATAGATGGCATTCTGTACAGCTACTCCCAGGCTGCATTTTCTGCACATCTGTCACGAGCGCATGAATATAAAACAGAATACAACCGTGTAACAGCAAATTGGACAATAACAGTTTAAACCTGAAGCATAAAAAAAACCTAAAGGCTTCTCAGAGAGGCAAGGAGCACAGTGACAGTTGAGAATATGTATAATGCATGGCTGTGTGAGGAGCATACTATGTGGCATAGCTGAATCCTTTACGTGCAGTTGTCGCATACAAAGTGGGATACTTGCACACAACATGGAACATAGTAACACAAAGGAAAATACAATTTACAGAACAAGTGTTAGTAACAAGAGTTTAAAGATACATGCATTGCTACAGCAAGTTAAAATTTTGGAGTTTCACTTTTTATATTCTTCTGTTAAGCTCTATGATGGCATCTCCTGCACTTCTCTTTCTACAGGACTGCTGCTCCATGATGTTCTCATCAACAGCTGAAATATTCCACTCTATTGACTAATGGGCTCATAAAGAACTGACTATATGATAAAGACTTCAAAAAATGTTCTTGTACATGACCAAGAAAAAAAGCATAATTCTACCTGCTGACTCTGGCTTGAGCTTTTTTCAGCTCTACGTTCCAGTAACAGTTCTTGTCTCTCATTTTTAAGCTACTCATTAAAGATATCACTTTGGCAGAATCTATATGCTCTTTGCAACACTCAGCGACTTATTGATTTTTGGACCAGTGCACTTTTTGAATATGCTAGTGCAATCTTATGATAATCAAACTTAACAAAAAGTAAAATGATTACAAAGATACTGGGATCTCGAATATTTAAATGAAAAGACCATATGTGTTATTTTAATTCTAATATCCCTCTAGCACGTAAACCCATGCTCAAGGATTAACAAAGTTTTTGTTACAGTTTTGAAAAAGTATTCTTAACATTTCAAAGTGAATTAAAAAATAGTAATCTTCTTTTGTGTGCATTATGAGTATTTAGAGATGCAGAACAAAAGTCTTGCTCACGTGAAAACCTGAAGGCTGTTAAGACTCCTCTCCTTGAAAAAACAGGTTCAAGTACAAAAGTTTACAGAGAAAGGAAGAAACATCGCCCCCAAAAAATCCATGAGTGATCAAGTTATTTCATAACTATCTCTGTGCATCATGTTCTTTTAGGTAAATCAGCCAGGTCTTTCTGTTTTATTTATCTCAAGTATTAAAATAATTAAAGAGGAAGATGCAGGAGGCAGAGAGCAGTGAATGTCAAGGACACTTGATGCAATACCCTAATGATGAATGTTCCAGCATACTCAAACAAACAGGTTTCTCTAGAGATTGTTTGAATGAAAATAATGTAATTGCACAAATAACATAAGCTGAGTGTGTATGTGTGTGCATGCACAGAAGAAAGAAAAGGAGAGAGACAGGCAGCAGTCATGCTTCTTGTAGTTGATGGCGTGTGGTGAATAATTGATCATTCCTTCCTTCCTTCCTTCCTCAGTTCACTAATTCTCTCAGTGCCACACTTCTACAAGTGTCACGATCACTATTAAACCAACACAGGAACCCAACAAGCCCTTGAGAATACCTATTGTCTGAGATGCCTTTTAAAGCACCAACTGAAAAATTAAATGTGAAAAGCAAGAAAATTATTCCAAAGTCTTCTTCAGCTTTGCTGTGTGCTGTAATGCTATACTCGATAGGCACTTCTCCATAGGCAAACAGTGAATTTGCGGTGCTTGCTATTTTTAACAAAGGAAGGGAAAGTAGATGGAGTAATTCAGGTTGTTGAAGAAAAAAAGGCATTAACTAATTTTTTTTTTTTTTATATTCAGTCAATTAACAGCACAATTCACAGGCTTTAAAATTATTTGTGAGTTAATTTGCTCTTTTAAAAACAATGGCCAAATAACATAGCCCAAACTGTTTGGTATGATTTCATACTGAATAAATTTCCTTATGAGATAATGAATGAAGAACATTGCTCATTTCTAGTCCTGAAGACAAAACTGCCCTGGGCTTTTAGTCTGTGGTTAAAGAGATTGTAGAAAATCAGATTTTTGTTTGGTTTTAGTGATCTACAGAAGTAATTAAAAAGTAAATGCTTTTTCCTAAATTCAATAAGATACTCACTGCCTTAGTTTTGAGACTGTTAAGGAATCCAGGAGCTCAGGATGTCTGTACCCCACGGACAAAGCTGTGGATACACACCTGAGTCACCTAATAGAGCTCCTGTGTCAGTAAGAGCAGATTTGCCTCAAAACATTTTGGTAAATAAAATACTACAAGTAACAACAGCATACAATCTTTTTACAATAATCAGCACTTACACAACTCGAGGCAAGAAAGCTATGTTACAAATAAAGTGGCAACTAGAAGCTCTAGCACTGCTAGACAGGTACACCATTCTGCTAGATGCCTTACATGCACACAAAACTATTCTCTAACCTAAAGGTTTCTCACTAACTGAATAGGCAAATATGAAAGATATGTGGGGGGGAAAAAAAAAAAACAGTAAAATTTTCTCAATTTTATAGCCTTCAAACAGGCTATAAAGACACAAATGTACAATGCCTCTCTTTTCAGGAAGCTAAGGAAGAGACAAGAATTAAACAGAAATCTTCTTCTTGAAGGTAGCGATGCTAGAGGCTACAGGAATTTATCCTCAAATTCTACCCGGGAGCACAACCACTGAGAAGAATTTCCTTTTCTCCAGTTGAAACCATTTCACCAAACTCATCTGAAATTTTTGGTTCTTTCAAAGAGCCATTTTTGGCGAGTTCACTATTCATTGGAAAGACTCTCTCAGACTCACTGACCATTTCACTGTTTCTTTTTCCTTAAATTCTACAAAAAGGGTCTATATCAAAGGACTTCTGCTCCAATTATATGAAGAGACAAAATAAATTTAGATAAAGCAGGAAAAGCAAAAATAAAAAAACGAGTTGACAAACAGCAGCATGGGAAACAACCTGTACAAAAATGAGCAAAGATGTGCAGAACGATGACAGAAAAAACCCACGCAGCATGGGTAAAGTCAACGTACAAAAAGAAAAATATGGTAGATTTTGAGTGAAAGGCATTCACCTACTAATCTGTGAGAAAAAGAGAACCACTGTCCTCTAATATACACCATGACAGGTTTACTTTGTCAGAACACACACAGAATGTAGTACTACTTAGTTTATTACTCTTAAACATTATCCCCTTCTTGTTTATATGAATTATATGTCTTTTTGCCCATGGAAAGTTTATGACATCTAACCAATAGTAGGGAAGCTCAGGGGCACAAAACAAAAAGCTATCTGTGCACACATAGAAGCGATGGAAGAATGTATTTTGGACATGCATTTTGGCCTCCATTAAACAACATTCACATGGCTCAAAGGGAAACTGAAAGACATGAATTTATGCTCAAGACAGTATACATGAACAATTTCTGCTTTGCAGCTTCAGCGGGCTAGGAGCACATGCATGGGCAGTTACCATCTGACGAGCAGCAAATAAGCAAGCCATGGGGACTGGACTGCCTGCCGTTACCTGTCTGTACCCTCTGTTACAGCGGAAACATGCAACACTCATGGACACACACAGATACTGCTCTGGTGGGATAACATCATAAGAACATAATAGCACAGGGAGGACTGTAGCTTTCTGACATTTGCAGACAAATAAGCAGCAGCTCATAATATAAATGTGTCACTCTCTCCCCTTCAAACTATCACCGCCACCATTTCGATATAATCCTTGAAAGAGAAATTTATGTAGAGACCCAATGCTGGCCTGCCAGCTACAGTCACACCTGGGACAGGATAGCAGAACACAGTCACACAAGTCACAGATACGTACCTCTAAAACCCAACCTATCCTTTTTGTGAGACATGGACCTCTTCCTCTAAACACATTCTGGCAAGTATATTCCTGTATTCCCAGTTCTACGTTAAAGGTCAGGCGGCATTTGGCAAGGCTCTGTTGGCTACACATGACCGGTACACTTTTATCCAACTAGCTGGAGGAATCGCTCATCCTTAACATGAGGTTGAATGGAAGAGGTTATCCTAATGTTCTCCACATTTTACTAAAGATTCCAGGTCACTTTAGAGAAACCATTTAAGAGCTGATACTTTGCATAACAGCATATTAAGCAAAAAGCAGATATGCAGAGATTATTTTAACTGGAAGTAATTGCTATGTTACCAAGCTTTCTTTGGTGTTGTTCACCACATTATTCTCAGCCACATTGTATCTTATGTTCAGCCTTAATTATGTTTCCAAATAAAGGTTAACAAGAAATAGTTTTTTCTACCTCTTGATATTTTTGACACATCAAACAATTTTTCATCTTGAACTCAGAGAAAAAATACCAGAAAATGAAAAAAAAGTCTGAGTCACTCAGAAGACTTCATTTTTCTTTCAAACCTGGTTACTTGTAATACTGCAGATTACCTTAATTTCAAAGTTGTTTCAACGTGAATAGAGGAACGTTTTGGTTAAATATTCAGATGGGAAATTCCTACATATTTCAAGTGTTATCACTGACATAGAAACCTAATGAAAGCTCATTCTTTCCTACAAACACTTTTGATTTCCCTACTTGCTCCACTGCTGGTAAATCTAGCTCCAAACTATGGAGTCAAGTATCAGAATTTTACAGAGAAGCAAATGTTGTACATTAAAACTGTTGCTTCTTTGAGATATTGCTCCTCCTTTCTAAAGGAGGACATCAAATAATTCCATTATATATTTGCTCATGCTTTTAGCTAATGCTATTAGCTGACATTGCCACAAGATTTCAAGATTAAACAAGTACGTTAAGCTCAAGGATACACAGGCAAGTCAAAACAGCACACCGTCTGAACTTACCAGAGGGAAAAAACAGCAAAAACCCAACAACCCAAAACTCTTACAATGGAATTAAGAGCACAAGACAGACTCACAAAAGTAGATGATTGTTAAATATGATGTCATCTAAGGGCGCAACAAATGAGAATTCTTGTTTTCTTGGTGCTAATGCAAAATGGATATATGAGTACTCACAGAATGACAGTGTGCTTTTCCTTAAGCTTATTTCCCTAATCTTAGCAAATCAAAAGTGGAAGGGTATAAATATTCCAAACAAGCTATGACATTTCATACACAGTAAATCACTTCTAAAGAAGGTTTTTCCTTGCATTCATCACCTTTACAGCTATAAAATACTAGTTATGACATATATGAAGTACAAACTGAATGTCTAAACTGTCAAAATGCAGGAATTTTGCACACTTTTTTAAAGGACTTCCTTTCAAAAAGGTTTTTTAATTATGAAAAAAAAAAAAAACAGCAAACAGAACACTCCCAAAGTGTATCCTAGGCCCAAGAGTAGAAAAGGGGACTAACTTTGCCAATCACGTTTTTTAAAGAGGGCAGAGAACATCCTCAAATGCTTTAAATAAAAACATACAAATAAAATCTGACAGTTTTACAGTTAGTGGTTAGTTATACAGTAGTAATATCTGGAGTTAATGAAAACAATTTAGTGTATTTATTTTTAGCGATTCACTGTTCAGAGAAACATCGCAGGTAGCATATTTACACAAATGATTTCACAACTGTTAATTTCATGACTCTCTTGCTTTCACACAGTACCCTGCAAAAGGAGGGTGTTCATTATCTCGGCACATCCTGCAGTAAGTTAACTTGAATACTGCTATTCATATTTATTAGCTAGGGCTCTCACGCCTGATAATGTAAAAAGCTTACAGTAAACAAAAGCTCAAATGCAGAATTCAGAGTGCAATTTTAAAGCCCAGGCAGAAAAGAAACTCCTGGTGGGTGAAGGAATTTACTTCCTCTCCACCTCCCCTGCCCTGACTATTGAGAAGAATCTTAGACTAAGAATGGAGTTAAGTTTTTTCTAGAAATTTCATGACAAGTCTCTATGCATATTGTTATGCATTTGCAAGCAACATTTTTAAACAGGAGTTAATCGTACTAATTACTCATGAGCAGGTGAAGCAGGCATTCTTTTTGTCAAGTGTCACAAAAATTAGCCTCTAAAATAACTCATTGAAAACATAGGTCTCATATTTCAGATACATTTTGGATACATTTCATGTTTTAACTACACACATGGCCAGATCCCCAACTACTCTATGTCTATATAACTTCAGTGACTTACACTCATCATTTAAGGATCTGTCTGGTGCAAACAGAGGAATAAAACATCTTAAGAGAGCCTTTTTTTCCCTGCTACAAGTATCGTTCCCAACTATCCTCTTGCACTAAGTCACCGTTTTGTGAAGGATTCCAAAATGAGCTGTAGTTCCCCGAAAGCAATATTATGCAGCTGTTTTGGTGAAATATATTGCATGGAGAACTAGGATTCAGACATGCTCCCTATGCTGCCAGCCAGCTCTCTTGCTTAAAACACCAACCTTGGGACACTGCCCTCCCACGCAGATTCATGCATCACCAACTCAGACTGTGCAGCTTCACTTCGCTGTAATTTTGCTACTTTTTTTAATAACTTGGAAATTATGTTGAGGGGCCATACATATAGTAATATGTTCCCCTATGCCATTTAATAAATTTCTCACATGATTGGGTTTTCATTGTATCTTTTTTCTTTCCTCCTTTAAATCATCACAATTGACATTAAGAAAGCTAAACCAGAATGTAAATAACTTTCTGTTTTGTACAATAATGAAATAATACAGTAAAATCTTGAAAAATGCATAACCAAGCAAATGAAAGAAAACCTGCAATTTATCAGCTTATATTAATATTATATCCCACAGGATATTCCTTCTCTCATTACTGCTGAATTGCTATACTCATTTCCCCAATACACATTATCTGGGATTTCTGCCCAAATTTAAGTTCTTTCTTATTTCCCTTTCCACTTCCTTGAAGAAGCAACTGATGCTTTGGTAGACTAGGTGTCATTACTTGCTCTTGACTGATTAACCTACAGTTTCTTGACTCAAAGTAAAGCCCACACTTAACTCCCTCATTGGCAATATATATGCTCCCTCAGCATATAACATCCAACAAAGCATCTCCATTCACAAGCTACTTGTATATCCATTTGTACTTTGCCAAATAAATTATATGTAACTAGTATCAAGTAGACGTAATTTGTCACTGGTTTTTGATATAACTATAATGAATGACTATGGGAATCACTGAGGATTTGGATAACTACAAACGCCATTATAGTAATTTTAAACCACACAAATTTTTCTAGGTGTTGTGGACTATTAAAATCTCTATTATATTGTCATCATTAAACATTATAGACTGCTTAGACTCCACACACCATATCTGGAAAAAGTTATCAGTTAAGATATCACACCTGCTTCACTGCAAATTAGTACTCTTAAATCTTTCTACTCTAGGGCTTATAATTTAAAAAGGTCAATTGCTTCCCCAAAGAGATTTCATCATTTGTTTTGTATTTTCAGAGAATTCCTAAGTCTTACTGCTTGCTTTTCTATACACTTATCAGCAGCGTTTAAGTTCTTCACTAATCAGTGGTATACACATCCTTCAGCTATAGAAACCAATATGAGATATAATTTCCATAAGCTTCAAGCACAAATTCACTGCTTCACTGCCCTTCATTTAAAGTCAATGGGATTCATGGTACTATTTCACTTAGGTTCGACTGAAAATCCTATCCATGCTGTACAGGAGCCTTTGTTATTTTCTCTTTAAAATGGCATTTCTGTTTTCTGTTTTTTTCTGTTCTGCTCCACAAAAATACACTCCAAACAGATCAATGCTATGTGACCACATGGAGATAGATCTATCAGCAGGATTTCCAGGACAACACGGAAGCTTAGGTTATCAAGCAAGAAATGAACAGATGGTCCTGTCATTCCTTATTTCAGAAAAGGTGATTCCAGTGATAACATCTGCTAATAAGCCTTTCTTGAGTATCCTTTAGAAAGTCAGCATGCTATGGTGTTAGAAATGAAAGATCAAATTGGGTCAGGCATGCTCTTCTCAAGGTGCACTGTAGCTTTCATAAACGTAATAGCAAAATGGATTGAACGTTCACTCCAGATCAGCTTCTTTTAAAGGACTGAAAGAATGTCAAGGATACAGCACATAAGATGTATGGACTGGAAGGGTGTGGAAGTACTTGGGCTATGCAGATTGCTAATCATAATGGACATGTCCCAAAGCGGATTTTTTCCGTGTTGACTCATCTTTTTTTTGTTTGTTTTGGGGTCAAATTTTAAAAAATTTTTCTAATGCTGGAATAACGGAAAGCCCTTAAGTAAACAGAAATGTGAACTCCAGATTTCTCAGTAAATGTATTACACTATCAGGGATGGGATTCATTTTTCTTTTTATGTTATTTGACCTCTATAAAGACAAGAGTCTACAAAATATTACAAAAAGCCGCTGAAATGAAAAAAAAAATTAAGTATTTCAAAACAATTAGGTTTCATTTAAAATTTAGTCTATCACTGATTGTGATAGAAAATTGTTTCAGTGAGACAAGTTTGGATACAATCTATCTGTTTTAATCACTGTCTGATTTCAAGAAACTGAGTGATTCTACTGTTATTTTAAGAATATAGCTTCTGAGAGAGCACAAGTAGCTCCTCAAGTGACATTGAACATCAAATTAGATACATTCCTTACTTCCATTGGCATCTCCTTCCCAGCCACAGATAGTAGCAAAGATGTTCTGAAAAACAAGTTCCACACTGACTTTTTTCCTTTAGCATCCGTAACAGTTTAGCATCTGCAGAGAAGTGAAGTAGTCGCAAAAGAGATCAATACTCAGTGAAGAACCAGAGATAGAAGGATGCTCAAATAGACTCCTCAAACTTCTAGACTAGAGTTCATAGGTGGGTGCAAGGCTGAAATAATGCAGAAGCTTGATACTGGAAAGTCCGAAGACTATTCTTCATAAGAATAAAGATAAGTTTTATAAGTGACAAGGTAAGCTTTAAATTATCAAAGACAAGTAATAGGTTCAGATGTTCTGCAGAGGAAGAGAAATAGAAAGCCTAAAAGACAGAAACAGGATTCACCCAGTCTGAGACCATCCACAAAAGCAAGTTCCTGGTACACTCATTTACTCTACTCTGGCTGAAACCAGGATAACTGTCAACATTAGCAGCTCAGCTTATGTCAAATACCAAATATGAGGATGAATTACCAAATAAAGAATTACAGAAAAATTACTAGCAAAAATCATCAAGCATGTCTACGTGCTAAGACTGTGTAGAATAAGACGGCATTCACACAGATTGTAAATAACAAAGGGCAATACTAACTGCACTTTATTGCCCAACTGTGGTTTCCGTTTCTCCAAAGAGCACTGTGTTCTCCTTGTTTATGGAAAAGAGATACTAGGGAACAATCATCAGTGGGTATATATGCTTAGCTTTATTGTTTACAGTAAAATTTAACTGGTGACTTTAGAGAAGCTGATTTATACCAGCTGAAGCTCCATATCCTCTTGTCAGATTAAAATGAGTACAACTGGGTCATTTTAACCAAGACAAAACATTATTGCTCTATGCCAATACACAGTTATTCAGTTATATTTGAAAAGGTTTCTCACATCAGTGTCTACCATAACCAATTGCTTTTATTGCCTAATTATTCTCAACATGTCAGCATTCAATTTATTTGATTATGAATTGCTCTTATTCTAGGGGTGAAGAACCACTTTGATTTTCAGTTTTTCTTGGTTGTTTTTCAATGACCGGGATGTAGTTTACAGACTACCCAACCTTCTGTTCTGCTTATGGTATATGGCACAGAGAAAGCTAATACAGATATTTTTGCTGAAAAATTTTAAATACAAGGGGACAGATTATAAACTTAGTTTTATTTAATTACCACAGCTTGCAGAGGGCAAAAAGGAGGCTGCTGAGTTTGCTTGTGAGATCATGAAAAAAGAAATGGTAATAAGTAAGCTCATACTCTGTTATTCTCTTTACGTAAGATAGTGAAGCCCAGGATGTTCAGCAAGTTGTGAAATATAAACACCAGCAGATATACTATCAAAAGTGGCTTTTTTTAAGAACATACTTTCACTTTTCCATAAGTGTTTATAGCACATTTGTGTGTTCTGGAAGACATATAGAAGTACATAGAATAGTGTGTTATTACTATGTTACAAAAAAAAAAGATGGAAAATAGACTACTTCAGAATTCAGTTGAAATACTTTTCCTGAATGTTAATATATTCATGAATATATATGTAAACAGTCGGATATCATGAACTATTTATAAAATGATAATGCTTTACTGGGGAAATATCATCTTGATTATATTACCATGAAACGCAATCTGATTAATTTATTTACTTAATAACCTCTTTTGGAATTAGGTGCTTCAATTACAGTCATTACAATCCAAAACAACAGGTAAATAAAAGACTAAATAAAATACATGGCTCCTAAATCAAGATTCAGTGATAGCAGACCCAAGCTCCCATGCCATGAGACATCAGGAAAGGCGGTGGTTAGAGGCAGGCCATTCAGACTAGAAAACCCTTCAAACCCAGAAAGAGAGCAAAACCTAACAAGGCAACGTATCAAGAAGCAAATCTTCCAATTACCAAGACCAGCAACTCATTCACGAGCTACAGCTGTCACGACAAACACTCCTTAAAGGTGCTCTTTAGTGTTGCTGTAGTCACTCAACACAGTCATGTTTCCATGTTGACCCTATCACTGCTAGGTGTGCAGATGAGTATTCAAAGCTTTCTTGCTGAGCTTCCACAGTTCTTTAATCTACTGTATGTTATAACTCTAAAAAAAAAAAAAAGCCAGAGAGACCAGTACATCGTGGTGCTTGTACCTTTGAGATACAGTCACACACTTCACAGATAATACAGCATAATCACTACTTGGAAAAATGGGAACCATAGGCTATTTTGGAAGTTGGGTGCAGCTCCAGAAAAATATGATAACATACTCTCTGTTCACTAGTCTACATACAGCAAGGATTGCTTTCAATTTATTTGAATACGCACAATCTGAATTGAATGAAATTGAAAAATGGAAACAGGTATATTCAGATAACTGGTACATCCACATTTCAGAGTTCCCATCTTCAAGTGGATTATCAGTCGGAGACAAGCAAGGAGATCCTGCTTTTGGATGAAAACAAAAATCCACAAAATACTGGAGAATTTGAGACAGATAATCTTATCTCTAATATCGCACCTGTTTCACAAAAGCTAAATTCTCTAACAGCCTGTACTAATAATGTACTACTTACATTTTGGGGAATTACATTTACACGTTTCACGTGTTGAAAGACATGTGGAAGAAAATATGGTTGTTACTTCTGTATTATGCTTTATCATAGACTAATGGTCATGAAGACAAATTTCAGACTTTTTTTTTTAATTTAATATTTAGATAATGGTAAGATTGGAAGACATTTATTTTTAACATGAAATAAATGAAGATTGGAGACTGAAGCTAGGAAGCGCCAAAACTCATTACAATGTATTTTCATACTTGAGCATACTTTCAGCTTAGTGGTAGAAATTTGTACAGAATCTTCAATACACTAACTAAACGATGCTTCAGTAAATCACGTTAAAGGAATAATATGTCACAGTACACATTCTAGGTGTTACAAGTCATCAGTTAAACTTCTGATGCATTTCATATGCTGAACATCTGATTTTTTTTCAAACAGGTTTTTCGTGTTTTGGTGTTTTGGTTTATTTTGGTGTGTCCCCAAACAACGTAAAAAAATTCAGCAAATTAAAAGCCTTGTATTTCTTTAAATACCTTTCAGGAAAAGGAAAGAAAAAGGCTTATTAATATCTGGTCACTGTCTGGATACTTTTGATTAAAGACCATCAGATATCCCACAATCTAAACCTCTTACGTTTCACTATTGCTCTCTATGTTTGAAAACAATAGCAACACAACAGATAAGAGGTGTGACTACAGTAACATACCATGCAGTCATCACAGGTACAAGGAAACTCTCCCTGAGCAACTGCTACACACATTTTCATTCTGCCTCTCCCTCTGTGGTAAAAAAAAAAAAAGTTCAACAGCATTCTTGAAATAGAGCTACACTATACATTACTATAATTGCCTAATTAACCTAATCTTGATAGACACAGAGTAAATGAATGGGCAACTGAACAGACAAGACACAATGTGCACAACTGAAATACAAGAAATTTCATTTAAACTCCAGAAAAAATTGGGGATTTTTGTTTATTGTAATGAAAACAAGGAAATAATATCTTCTAAAAAAAATCAACCAACCACAATTTAAATATGCTCCAGGACACCTCTATATACAGACTCCCTAGAGATTACTCCACAATTCCCTGTCACCAAGGAAAATTAATTCCATGAGTCACGCTCAAAGCTTGTAAAGTACATGGGGATTTTGTCTCCTTAACAGAGGGCCTCAGAGTCAGACAAATGTACTGAAAAATCCTTAAAGAAATACGTTTCAAAATACTTTTGGGAAACAGATCTGTTACTGAAAGGATTAGACACTTTCTAAATCTATGCTTTGTGCTGCATTCTGCTACCATACTGCTGATAATACATACTATACCATAAAAAAATCAAAGACAATAAAGAACAAGCAATAAAGCCTATAATTAAACAGAGGTGTTCAGTGACTGAACATCAGAATGTCCCCCCTTTTTTTTTTCCCCTCCAGTTTTGGAGAAAAATAAATTTTCATTCATATCATACTGTTCATTGATGAGTCTAAGTGCCTAAGCTGAACACTGTTCAGTTTCTGGGATGGAGGTATAGCTTGGGGGTTTTTTTTGCTTTGCTTTTTGGCTTTTTTGGTTGGGGTTTTTTTTTAAATACACAAAACACAGATCTGTCACAGGACTTGAGTTCTTACTACATGGTCTCTGGCCTTCAACATCAAAACAGGGGAAGGATATTCCTGACACTAGGACTTTAGGGCTTAAACTCTGAAGCTAAATTTTCAGGTGAGCTGGGAACTGTTGTGCAACTTTATCTGTGCCAACCACTGTAACAGAAATGGTATCTACAGAATTTATGGCATTATGCATATGAAGTACTCTTCTACAAAGATGAGATCACTCAAAAACACCCTACATCTCAAGTACATACTATATATTATTTGAAAAGTTAAAAGATAACTTATTATTATTACGTTCCTGCTAGGCACAGTATCTTTTTCTCCAGTTTTGGTTCAAAATGGCCTGCCAAACTAGTAGTATTATTTTCATAATCTGCTTTTCAACACGTACAAGAAGAAAGTCTTTTGTGAGTTTGGCAATGAGTATTAATCAATGTTCTGGGAAACAGGGGACGTGGAAGATGAATGCCTGTTTATTGGTGAGAAATAACAACAAAAAACAATGAAACCATAGGAATGGATGATCTGTAAAAGGATGGACAGTATAAAATAAATACTGTAGCAACTACTCAGATTGTTACTACCAATCCAGTGGTAAAACTAATGAAATATTCCCTTGCATGGCTTGCTCCAGTCTGCTCCAACTTCTACCTTTAGCCAAGAAATGCAACCAAGAGTTTATGCATAACACTGCATGTAAGTGCAGCAGCACAAGTGAATTCCTTCATTCTTTCTTACAACAGCGTACGTGCATGTAACACAGAGTAATCTAGAGAGATCCCCAATTGATGAGACTTGCACATTTTGTAAGATAAAAGACTAATGTTTATCTTGTGATGTAGTGTGATGTGTTTGCCTCCTACTTTCACTCTTTAATTTATTTAAAAAAATGCAGTTCAGTATGATTCTTGGACTGTACCCCAATCTGACTGCGTCAGTACTCTAACGGTACTTAATATGCCACTTAAAGTCAGAAATGTGCTGAAGCACAGACGAACTGGGGCCAATACACAATAGCAGGTCTTCTCATCAGTACAGTCCGTTAATAAGAGTACTGAAGTAGAACGGCAAGTATATCACCCTGCTGCTGTGTGGTATTGGCAGATTCGGGTCACAGGAAAGACTCTTGGAAAAGGAAACAGAATAAATACGGCTATAGCCTAGATACAGATCAGAGGTGAAAACACCACAGGCCACCTGCCAGAAAATATTACTTCTCTTTAAAGAGTTTGTCATTCTGGCTAAAATTCCATGGCATGGGCATTCTATTAACCATTTCTTCAAAATGTTCTTGTCATTACCACATTATTGAGTAAAGAGATATATGTCAGAAGACTTATTTTAAAGTGCAAAGGAGATACCCCTAAGGTTTCATTCCAATGTAGTGAAAGAGATTTAGCTGATGTCTCAAATATTCTTAGAGAGAATATAGCTCCAACAATAGATTTTGAAACTCTGCTGACGGCTCCTGAATAAAGAATTCAAAATTGACTTTTTAAAAGGCCCTGAAAGCTAGATATCCAAATAAAAAAGAACACTGGAATACCCTAGTAATAACATTTTCCATAACAAAATCCTACCTTTCAAAAAGGGTTAAGACTGCAGATGGAGATTTTAGTCTCCCTAACACTGCTTAAAAGAAACCATTTTTAAAGTTCATTCATATCAGCCAAATTGGTGAATGTTTTAAATGTAACTTCCAGACAAAGCAAACATATTTCTACAGTTAAAAAGAACTAATATTACTCACAATGAAATTTAATAGGTGAAAGACACCAGTAAGTTTCATTTCAAGTGTTGTCCTAGATTTAATAGTAAATTCTCACAAGAACCATTTTTAGAAAGGCAGAACTCTGACAGGACAACAGGGCAGTAGAGTGTGCCTGCCTCATTCCAATTCACAGAGTAATGCATTTCTACTCACACAGTGATGCATTCTGGTTTCCAACATGAGAATCCAATCGACTTGATGTTTAGTAGAGTTGAAACAAAATCACAGTAGCAGAAAACTGACGTCTATTTTGCTAAATAGAGAAGTACTTTAAAATGGCTTTTCTCTGTCCTTAAACAGTGTTAGGCTTTATTTATCAAAACACATATGACAGTAGATCTAAACTATTCATAAGAAATAACAATATTCAGCTGTACCTCTTTTGTTTGACAACACTTGGAAATCTATTACTCTGTGACATCTGTGGACTTGCCACTAAGAATTTTTTTCTGTTTTGTTTCTTATGAGATTTTAATACACACCTGTTTGTTGTGATGTGTACAGGCTAATCAATACTCATATGACACACACCCCCAAAATGGTGGGTTGCTTTGAATTTTAACAAGCCCATAGAGAAGCCCAATTTAGATTACAGTTCTGCCTGCGTAATACTGCCTTTGGTAATAATAGCAGAAAACTAAAGTACAAATAACATGTTTTTGGAACTGAACTCAACCTGATCTCTTAAATGCTTTTCCTATTTCTTAAATTGACTTTCTGAAAATAAATATTCAAAATTATTTTTATTTCTGAAGTACTACGCCAATAAAACTGATTTGAAGAATGTTGGTAGCATGGAACTTTGGTCTTTAAATGCTTTGGTGCTTTTCCAAATTCCTCTAATTGTTTGCTACATAGAAAATACTATGGTTTCTAATAACCATCCACTTAAACTTTCCATGCCCATATAACTAGATTACCTTTATATTGACCCATCTACTCTGAAGTTCATTATAACATAGCTCCAAACTGCCCATATAAAGCTCTTCGAAGTTATCTGCTGAGTGATTTCCCATCTGCCCTTTTTGCATGATGAAAAAAACAATGTATTTTTAGTATTTAATCTACGTCATTAACAGGTATAAGCAGCCTGTCACTATACACAGACACAGGATAGAACATCTTAGAGCACAAATACACACCGTTGGTATTTTACAATCTCACTCTTCAAGTCATGTGTGGTATAAGCACAGAGCAATTTACAACTTCCTGAACTGTGTATTAGTGTACACTAATACATATTTAAGACTATGAAAGACAACATCATTTTGATAAACAAGATCTAAAGATGAACAGAAATGGAGTCACATGTTCATTGTGGAATTAACACATTCTGACAAAAGCGAAGATATCATATTTCTGTACATGCCTACTGTAAAAGCAGATTTGCTGTATTATGATGCAGGAGATGAACTACGGAAGTGATGTTTCTTTCTAAATGGTGTTTCTGGGTTTCCATATTTTTTTTTACCGCAATGTTAAATATGAGGACTAAAGGAAAGCAATTCTAATGTATGTATTTCTTAACTATTACAGCTTTCTATGCTGCAAGCTAGAAGTCAATTTCTATATAAAATAAATGCTTGTCATTTAACTATACTAGCACAGATTGCTCATTAGATTAATGTGCATTCAAAGCAATTTCATTCTTAAGTAAATCCAGCTCAGCCCCAGTAACGTACCATTTATATAGCAATCCACCCAGAATATCTTGCAATTGGAACACTGAGCTTGCTTGATCTTAAACTATCCTATCCTGGGTCACAGAAGTGACTGAAACACTGAAATTCACCTTGAACATTACTACATTACTAGGCCTTTTTATGACCTGACATTTTAACAGTACAATATAAATGCTATCAGTAAGTATTAGTGAAAGTGTATCCTTGATTTGCACTTATTTTAGTTCACTAAAGGTCCCATTTGTTTTTATTGAGGTTAATGGATCTGTGAATACAGATCCATTAACCTCAGAATTTTTAAATGTTAAATCAGCAGCTTTAAATAAATGTTAACATGAGGCAGCAATTACCGATACCGTAATACCAACTGGAGGGCAAAGTTTGGAGCATGGACTCCTGAGAATATGTTAAGCAGCCCAAATTCATTTATTAGTAAGATTAAACAAAAAACAAAAAAAACCACACACCAAAAAAACTCACACCCCACACAATATAAAGCTGAATATTTCCTGGAGCTACAAGCAATAAATACAACCATGCAGCATTTAACTGAAGGCTTACGTATCTGCTAATTAATCTGTTATTTTTGCTTTGACCAGTTGTCTTAGTGTAAAAACTGGAAAGTGATGATTTACACACTCACCCTATGGGTATTATTACTTTAGAAATTAACATGTCACAACTAGCACTTATGAAAGAAAGTTTGTTATCCACAAAATGGTGATTACATAGTCCTTGGATAGCTTGACATTCAGAATCAGAGTTTCTTGTAGACCAGCTATTTAATATCCATGCCAATTGCTGTAGGGAATAACTGTTCTCAGGGAAGCTCGTAGGAGCTTTACCATTAGTGAGAACAGTGTTGTGCAGCTAAGCTAGCTGTAAGACGGATTCTTGAATAGTTCTCTGGGAGCATCCCATCCCGGATTCCCCCTGCCTTCAGCAATAAGAGAGAAAGGTAGCCTTTAAAGGAATACACCTGCTTTTTAGTTACTAGAAATATTTTTTTCTTCCCCCCCGCTACCAGGCTGTGTTGAGTTGATAATAAATCCGAAGAGATTAATGGCTTTTCCTAGAGACACATATTGAGTCAATAGTTTTTTTCAGAGTAGATTTGTGCAACCTACTGAATTGCAGATATAATCATCAAGTTCAATGGCTCAGAGCCACAGTAGTAGACCCACAGGCTATTTTCAGTTGTCACAAAGGAGGACAAATACATATGCAGACAGTGTCAGAACTCACCAAGGCTATTATATGTCGGAGTACATACAGTGCCACTAAGCAGACACTTGGAGGACCATGGATACGTCTGCCCTTTATTACCACACATTGAATTTGTATTTGCAATTATTGCAACTACTGAAATGTGCCCTGGTTTTTAAAATGTTGGTTCTGTCCAAACTGTCATGCCTTAGAAACAGGAAACACAATGGGCTCTTGAAACATCAATGGGATGTTTGCTCATCCTAACTTTATAGGACCCTGTTTGTCAATCTGCTACCAAAATTGACAGAGGTTTGGAAACAAGTCCGGTTTAGATTCTCGCCTGCCTGAAGTTCAAACTACACGAAGTTAAAACTACTATAATTCTACTCTATTTATTAGATTGCTAACAACTTGTCACCTCAGGGATAACGGCATCTGCAGAGCTTAGGACACGTTTTTTTTTCTATTCCATTTTAAATAAAGACCTTGCTGGAAGTGAGATGTTAAGCTCATAACTTAATACTCAGTAACAAAGACATCTAATACTGTAGATAATATAAAGAAAAGAATTTCTAATGTATTTAAGAGAAACACATTAACAGGCCAAAACAAATATTTACCAGGTTAACATACTTTTACGAACTGCAAAAGGTTCCAAACATAAAAAGGAGGAGTAAAGAGAAATTCACTGTTAACAAATGGCATCTCCGCATTCTTCTGTTATATCTAGCAGTCGTTGACCTGCCTTCTAACATCATCTATCAGTACACAGGACTATCACTTTAGGTTGAGTTTCCCTTCATTCCTGAACATGGGGCAAGTGGAACTTTTGCATGCTCAAATGAGGAGAATGTTTCCAGGTAAATTCTTGTGATGGAAACCTGTATCTGGTCCCATAGGTTTGTGCTGGACTCATCTGCCACAAATGTCATTCATAATATTTTTGTATATTTCCATATACAATAGCAAGTGGTTTGTCTCATGCCAGCTTTCTACCATTTCAGACAACAGTCAGTCAAGCCAACACTATTTTGCATAATATCAGTAGCTTTTAGTATTTGTTTCTTTTAGTGAGTTACCCTTTCAAAGCTGCCCAATAGACTGTGGTCTGCCACAGTGAAAAAGTTTGATTTCATTATTATATAGTGTCAGGCATGGGATTGGCCCAATAAAAAAGTACACAACCCACTTGACAGTATTGAACAACCCTGTACAGTAGGTCATACCAGGAAAAGTAAATTAATGACTTTTGTGAGCTTCCCAGTCTATGACACACATCCATCTAAACCAACAACAGTACAAATACAGAATAAAGACACTTGTTAGCGTGGTACATATCCTTTGACACAAATACTGATCTGTCCCTATAATGAACACAACAAAATAATTAAAGAAACAATAAGCCTCCTTTCCACTTTAGTCTTACAGAGATCAGGCACAGCAATAGTACTTTTACTTTTCTGAGAACATGGGCTGCTTTCTGCTAGAAGCTCAGGTGCCAACTTCAGTACAAAAGAATAAGCGGGGGAAGAAAAGAGATTTGCTGTTTCTCACTCTTTTTCTATTAGCTGGCCATAGAGGGGAACTTTAACAATTTTCACTGTTTATAAAACAATGTCTGCATGCTAATCTAATAGTTTCATATTGGAGGAAAGCATCCATTTAAGAAGTCTTTTCTCCCTTAGGGAAAAAAATAGCAAACCACAGCACAACACAGTTGTTCGCTTGCTAACAGTCTACTGCATGGACATTCACCGCGTGTCTTCATAAGAGTGCACACCTACAAGCGCATATATACTATTACTGCCGTATGTATTTACTAGCCTCTCAATTTTACGTAAAATCCCTATAATTTCTTATTTAAAAACAATACCATTAATAATAGAGTTAAAACCTTTTAGTTTCATTAAAGGCTCATTAAATCAAGATGGTATTTATAGGATACCACCATTCTCCCAAACATCAGCAAAATCTACAAATCAACTCCATGCTCATGACTTAATTAGCAACTTGACTAAGTACAGGTCATTGGCTGACACTCCTCTTGATCTGTTCCCTCAAGGTGCATGCTGTGCTGTCACATGATTCCTTACCATTAATCCCTAACCCCAAAAGAACATTTGTTTACGGAACAAGGCAACAGCTACAAAAGAAATATGCAGATTGCAGAAGAATACTTCAAGATGTAATTTTTTCTCAGACTGAAACAGAAACCCAAAAAGATACATTTCATGAATATCTCTAACCTATAAGCTTCAGACCCACATGCACATTTTATTATACAGCTAGCTAACAACTAATGAAAACTGTAAGCATCACTATGTGAAAGAAACAAAGAAATAAACAAGTCACCCACAACTTCTGGATAAGAACATATCCTCAACCAAAGCATCACATGCAAGAACACAGACCAGTTGTGTTTGTGCCTATATCCTTAAAGGGATAACACAATCAGTCCGTAGTCCTTCAGAGAGCAAAGCTACAGTATAACTTCAGAATAAATTTTATTTAGTAACCTTTTTCCAAAATAAATAGTGAAACTTATAATTCACTTCAACACAGATTTCTGACCAACACTGGCATAAAATTATGGCTGATATAAAAGTCTTCCCACTATGGTCTTTGAACATTTATCTAAATACCTATTTGGCATGAACTGAAACTGGAACCACTCTCAGCTGAAATAATTTGTCATCAAACCATGTACTGGAGTATTCTATATATTGAGGCCACACATAATAGTAAGCTGAATATATTTGATATCAAACCACTGTCTGCTACACATAATGGAGAAAACAGTCAAAGAAAAAGAAAGACGTTTGTGTGCAGGAAATTACTTCAATTCCCTTTGCATCTCCTTCCCAGCCCCAGAACAGAGAGTAACACTTCTATGATAATGAACAAACCAAGTAAATCAAACCTAATACAAAACCACTTGTTGTTCAACATTATCTGTAATTAAACTGAAATGGGAGTATGTTCCTTCACACAGCTCCCTCTTACTTCCCTCCACCTCAGTCAACTAAAGCACAGTACTAAAGTCGTTCTGAGACTGGGGATCTTCACACTGAAAAGTAGAAGTCCTAATTATATAAGATCCTGAAAAATAGGTGCAGTTGCTACCTAAGGCTTTTACATTATTTGGGAGAAACTCATCTTACACAAAGAAAAAAAAGGGAAAGA